>NW_019385021.1:285181-343873 GCF_000671375.1 Centruroides sculpturatus | reverse complement strand
AAAGACTAGCTGTTACCCGCGACTTCGCTCGCTGGAATTTTGCAAGCAAACCCCATTTATATTCAGTATTTCAACAACCATAGTAATTTTTATATAACACCTACCGCTGAGAATCAAACGAACTATTTTCAATTTGATCAATTTTCTGGAACGTTTACAATCGTTCTATAATCGAACCGATATGCAATAACAAATTCGAATTTAAAACGGTTCGAACATTTGGTTAAAAAATCGAAATATATAAAAATACTTATAACAATGTCTGAAAGGTTATCAATTTAATACACTTAAGTACTCGATGAAAACTAAACGTAGTTGAAAAGAAAAAATCGTATCTAAAATAGTACAGTAGAAGCCGTTCTTCGGGTTAAGCCTTAATCCTCTTCCTCTCCTCCCGTGGATCCGGAAATTTCGAAAAATCCGGAATTTCGAAAAATCCCTTCTTTGTGTGCATTTTCATGACCTACTCTGTGTACAAAATTTCGCCTTTTTTAGGTTCAGCGGTTAGCTCTGCTGGGCGATGATGAATCAGTCAATCACTCAGTCAGTCAGTCAGGACAAGTAATTTTATATATTTAGATATACATAAATTTCTAATTTAATCATTTTCATAGTAGAATAATATAAATTTTTGTTAATTTTATATATCATTATTATTTAATAACTTATTAACTAAAGGAATAACAAACACATCATAAAACTCACAGAAATGACAATATTATGTACGCTAGAAAAATATTTCGAATATTTACAGTTGCTATGGTGACGTTTGTTTATAGAATAAATTTCGCCATCTCTCGTGAAAATTGTTTTCTGACTAAAATTTAAAATTATTTTTTATGGAATTCTGTCGATTTTATATAAATTTTAAACAATTACCTATTCAATTAAATAAATAAATAAATATGTTTATGTTTATAAATTTAATGAATTTGCAGCTATCAAAACGAATATTTAATAAATTAGTTTTTATCTCTATGTAACCAAATCATAAATAATCAGATAAGGAAATTTTAAAGACAAGATTTTTGATGTATTCATTTTTTTTATTATTACAGTTAATTAATACAATGTATGGTACAATTGCATATCTGAATGATGCTGTTGGGATCTTAACAGAGCTGTAGACCATTTCCACACGAGTAAAAATGCCAAAGGAATAATACCGCTACATGCGACCATTCACGAACCTTGAGGACTTGCCTGGATTATTCTTTGGTGGTACTCACGTCGGGTCAATAAACCCGAAAATTGGTTTATTAATGGGATATAAAATCGATAAATTAATTCAATTCAAAGAAGAAGCATGTTTTTCTACATTACAATATAAAATTTTCAAATTTAGTGAAATTAAATGTGATTAAAACAATTTTAAAAATTGTAATGTAGAAAAGGAAACGGCATCGGTGAAAAAACGGCGATACTTAAAATATAACTTACCGGTATTTGACAAATTTTTTGAATTATTACCGATAATATCTAACCGAATGAAGATTCAGTTAGTTATTATCAGTAATAATTCAACATTTTTAGTCATATATGTCATAATGACCCGCAAAGTATAGGCCTAACGGAAAAATTCACCTCAGCTCAAAAACAAACATAAGTTTACGTTTCAAGTATAGAAATAAGAATACCACTGAACAATAACTCATCTCTTGATAGATTTCTTTTTGTTTGAGGAGACAGATTTTTTGTAAATAAACGTTTTTTAAATTGAAAATAGCATCGGGGCATAATGACCTAATATGAGTCCATTATAACAGTTGTAAAATTTAACACATTATTGCTACTGTGAGATTATATTCATTTAGCTTATTTTAAACTTTTACTTCACATTTTATTTGAATAAAATCAGGTGAAAATGTCTTGAAATAAAAATATCGGGCATATTATGCTTTGAGTTTCGGAAAGGATATAACGCCGTACAAACAATAAAAACACTGTATAGTAGTACTATTCGTAGTCAGTGTTATGATTGGTGATGGTTTTGATGATAGTTCAATTACAAATGCTTTCATTATTACAGCAATAAATCTTAATTTAAATACATTGCAACATTACCTTAAATCAAATAAGAACTTCACAGCTTTCGGTTGCAGTTTGCATTAATCGCTATTTCTAGAGAAAGTAACGCTTCTGTTTATATAGTAACGCATTAGTGTCCGAGCAGATTGTTTAAACAATGTTGAAATGTCCGGCAAGCATGGTGTTAATCTGTCCGCTCTAAAAATTCAGTTTTAGTTTACATCACGAAGCCAAACGTAACAAGAGACTTGAAGAAATGTGACTATATATCAAATAGTGGCATATTTAGCAAATGGGACATATCTGTCTGGTGCCACACTGATAATGAAAAAATAATAATCAGACACGGGGTACACCAGTTCATCTTAAAAAACGACAGAATTTACAAAGTAATTGCATTAGTGAAGTACAGGATATTAGAAAACTGTTTGGCTATTATAGGTATTTATATTATAGGTTATAGGCATTGAAGATTTATATTTAATGTAGTTAAGTATACTTTAACATTTTTAAACCATATTTCATTAGTGAAGTAAAGATAATCTTTTTTATCTAAACAGTAATAAAATAAAAACTTAATGTTTTATGATAAAATATCTACAGTACATAATATTGCTGTTCCAGAACAATGACAAAAATTTATTAATTTCAGTTTTTATAATAAATATAAATTAAAATTTTTTGTAACTGAAGGATTATTTCTGAAACATGCTAAATTCAATTTTAAATTATTATTATATTTTAAATGTTACTTTGCCCTGATTTGCATATACAGTATACATCACTTATTTGGTCTATTTTTAATGTTATTATTATTTTATTGGATTAATAAACCTATGAAAAATAAATAAAATTTTAGCATATTTAAAAAAGTTTTATTAAATTTAATATTTTCTTTTATACACAGAATTCAATTATTTGAAACATGAGTTTTTATATGTTGCTGCTGTTAGTTTTGGCAGTGATTCACCAATTTTTATTTTATAATTCCATAAATTGAATTGTTTTAAGTCTTGTCTAATATGTGATAAACGTTGGAATTGAATAATTAATTATTTTATTACTACTTTTGACCTATACCTAATAATTGGATTTTTAACTAATCTATTGAACAAAGCTTTTTCTGATGGTAAAATGATATATACAATAGTAAATAATTTAAAATGAAACAGTGAAATTGTGAACTAACATTTTTCAATACTAGCAATATACAAAAATTAATATAGATAATGTTATGTAAGTGGTGCTGCAAATTTAAAATAATAATATTACAAACTAAGTAGAAAAATGCTAGGTCAAAAATTCACTGCCTACTTTTTATAATATATTTACTAATGATTAGTAAATAAATGGCAACAAAATATTTTCTATACATCTTATTTTAGAGTACATGTTACAAAACCAAAATTAAATTTCAAAATGACCTATCCTTTACATTTAGTTACTTTAACTGTACATATTTCACAATATATACAAATATATTTCACCCGCAAGTGGTTAAAACACCACATTCGATATTCATGATGTGTCCATGAGGACAATAAGGAAGACAAAAATGGCAGACTGCACACCAGTGCAGTCCTTTAACTGAATGAGATGATTTTTAAATATTACAGTAACCTTTATGAATCATTTTTTTGGCTTCTTGCTGCTTCCAAAGTGAAACCAGCCCGATCCTTTCTTTTTTGGTAGTCCGTGTCTGGCACTGGCTGATACTGCCACACTGGGATGAAGATTGGATGGCAAACTACCCGTTCTAGATTTTGGCTCTGGTGGATCTAACAAAAGTTCTGCAACTGCTGTATCTGGATGAGGACGTGAACCTTTTACTAATTTAGCTGTAAAAATAAGTTTTTCATTATTCAAATTATGATATAGAAATTAAACTAAAATACTAATTGATATGAATGATATTAAATGCAACTAAAAACAATCACGATAAAATATTTTATGCACTTAAAATAAACACATGGTATGAAGATGCAATATGGTCATTAATTACAAATTAACTGTTGCATTATGTAATAGAGTAACACATCAAAAAATTTCTCATGAAAGCACTTTCAAGTCATTAAAAATAAAAATAAAAAAAGAAACAATTCTATAGAATTGTTTTGAAAGTGTTCCTGTCAAGTACTTCCTTGAGAAAATCATTTTTTGTACAATTTTAAATATAATCTAGTCAATTAAATTTAACTTAAGACAGACAATACAGGAACATAAAAATAATTCAAATGTAAACTTGTTCATCAAATAAAAATAACATGTTCTTTTTAATTTGACTAGTTTTCTTTAACATGAACAGAACAATTTTTACAGCATTATATATGCTTCAAATTAAAACATTTCTTAATATAAAATATTTTAATAATTTTACTTCATTTTTATGAAATTAGTATTATAATATACTGTAACTATTAATTTGATTATTAATATAATTTTAAAATGAATCATTTTTTAAATATATAAATAAAGTTTACATTAATATATTAAAAATAGCATAATTATTATTAATAATTTTTATTATTTGTGGACTTACCTCTTGGTCTTTTTGGTTTAAATTTATTTATAACTGCTAACCTTGCTGCCTTTTTTGCTTCTTCAGTAACAACATAACCTAAAAATATTAGGTTATAATAAAATATTTATTATAATTTTGTAAAATCATATTAAAAAGTCATAATTTAAGAACTTCAAAACTAATAAAGCAATCATTTATTATTCATATATATTATAATAAGTGGATAATATTTTTCTTATTTGCTATTTCTACTCCTTTAGAAACCTGATATTGAATTCAATTCTATATATCAAAACACAGTACAAGTTATTTTCAAAGAAATTTATTTTTTATGTGTTTGATTATTATTATTACCTTAATATTTCAGTTAATTAATGCCAGTAAATATAATTTTTATTGTATTTATAAAATTCATTTCTTTTTAAATTTATTCAGAAATCCATTGTAAAAGGTTATAATTAATTCTAGATTTTTGCAAATAAAATGGTACTTAAAAACATGTTTCAGTTTGCATTTATATGATATTATCATTTCAAATTACCTAATTTTAATAAATTATTTTAATACAGTTTTATCTTCATCTTTCCTGTCAAAAAACAAAGGTCTAAACTTAGTCTTTTTAAAAGATAATGTTAAATTTCTGTGATTTTTCTAAAATTATTGAAACAATGTTTTTGTAATGTAAAAACATTCTATGAGATATCATTTTCTTCTAAGAATTGCTTTATCTCTGCAATTTTTCATAGATTAGAAATTATAAAATGTTTTTGTTTTTGGAGTATATGAATAATATAGCCTAATACTTTTCAAATTTCAAGCAGTCACATTAAATTACTTATCTACTTTTTGATTTCATATGACAATTGCTATTATTATTAAAAATTAAATCAATAAATAAACTGAATTGTTAACATTTGTTATTAAATCTTAATATGCCACATTTTATAAAGCTATTTTTCTATAATATATAAAAAACAGAATTATTATGTTTATTAATCAAATACAAAAACATATTTGGATTTTCTTCTATATTACATTTGATTCGTTACAATAAAATACATAACGATTCAAGTCACAGAAATTTTAAAAAATTAATAACTCACAAACTATTTACAGTAAGATAATGTGGTTTTCACAGAAATGCTTAGAAAGAAGTGGGATTTTTTTAGATGTAATAAAAATTTTAGTACCAAAATAGTTACATTTCTTGCCATAGATAGCACTGTAGCATTTGTAAATTTGTTAAAATAAAAATAAATAAATAAAAATGTTCTTAGTGTAAGCTCTAGTAACAACTATACAAATTATGTAATCTTATTAAGTGCCCTCTATGGCAAGGAATGTAAAAATTTTATTACACCTAAAAAAATCCTGCTTCTTTCTAAGCATTTCTGTGAAAACTGCATCATCTTACTGTAAATAGTTGCGAGTTATTAATTTTTTAAAATTTCTGTGACTTTTGTGTCACCCTGTATTTTAACCCTATGTTGATGTAATGGGGTCTTAAGACCTCATAAGCAGATTATTTGCTAATACACTTATCTTATTGCCCTTATTTACCTCCTACTTACATAAAAATGCCAAAATTAAATTATTAAAATATTTTTTCAGATTTATTATATTATACATAATTATGACAATTATACTTCATTTAATATTTCATTTTTGTTTAATAATCTTTTATTATTATGGGAATAAGTAATTTAGTACTTTAAGTTCTTTTTCAACTCTATTTCATCAAGTATTTTATACAATTTGAAAATTCTTAAAAAAATTAAATGCTGCTGAGATCTGAAATGTTTGATACAAAACAAAGTTTTGATGAAAATGCACTTTTTTAAAATCAATTCAGTATCCAGATAAAAAGCAGGGCTTATTTTGGTTTATTATTATTATTATTTTTTTTAATCATGGAGCTTATTGTTTCATTCCTGTAATAGTTTTAGTCTGTAATAAGACAAGCCTATAAAATTTCTTACATAATTTCCAAATGCATACAAAGTCATCATCATCTGAATGAACAAATCATCATGCAAAAGCTATTAAAAGAAATGTAAAGGAGAATCTAAGTTTATAGAAGGACTAAGTTTTTATGCTGTGTATTTTACTTTCCTGGACCTGGATTCACAAGCATCTCATAAGACATGACATTACAGTATTGGAGAGATACTAAGTTAGCTTACTAGAAACTAATAATATTTTATATTTGGCATTCACAAAACGTTTTAGCATTTACAACAAAACAAAAGAAATTGGTAATGATAGTATGTCTTACAACATCACTAGTGACTGCTTCTGTTTTAATAGAACCAATAAGAAGGTATATTTTAATGACTTGTTTTCAATAAGTTTGCATTTTTGGATGTCAAAAAGTCCATTAATTTCTGTCCGTGCTAAAAATAAAAATAATTGATCATCGCACTGACTTCAATTTTATTTCTATTAATCAATGCATTGCATCAAATTTATAATTGTATATGCTATGTTATGGTGTCAATAACACATGCTTAAAGCATTCTTCTAGTTGAAAATATAAGCTGGGTTATAATGGATTGTTAGCATTCTTTTAATCGAAAATATTTTTATGTTAACTTATCACTTTAGTGTTGCATGAAAAATTGTTTGATAGGCCTATTTAATTTTAAATTTTCCAAACTATGTAATAATAATTATTAATTGATTCATATATTATGACTTTATTTTGTTTGCAATAATTTTTGCAGAAATTTTGTGTATGTTTGGAAGAAATTTTAGATCCTGAAAATATTCTGCACCCCTTTTCATAATTTGCATTGCACTACATTATTTCTTTCTGCCTGCAACAGTTATACTTGGTCAACCATATTGTTAGCAAAGAAATCAACAAGATAGCCAAGGAGGAAAATTTCCTCACTTTTCCTGACTTTCTGTCACTAATCAAAATGCCTGATTTTCTAGATGGGTAGGAATTCTGCATATGTAAAAACTAAACTAATATCTTTATAATTTAGTAATTTAGACCAGGGCTTCTTAAACTTTTTTTATTCACGACCCTATTTATGATTGTGATTTTTTTCGCGACCCCCACCCGAAAAAATAATAAAGATATATACAAATTTGCAAAAACAATAATGGTGTACTACCACAGTTCACTCTTGTGTTACAATGGAACAGAGACAACTGAATACACTGAAAAGCAACAACACTACACTAGTTCACACTACAACCAGTGTTGCTGAATCATTGTCTTGCTTGCATCAGAAGTGACACAAAGTGCAACTCACGAAACATATGACACAAAGCATGCCATTTTCAAACTCTCACAAATTATTTTCAATACTTTGCATTAAAATCTCGTGACCCCAAGATTTTGCTAAGCAACCCCAAATGGGGTCAGGACCCATAGTTTAAGAAGCCCTGATTTAGACTAAATGTATATTACATACCTTGTAATTTGTCTTCCTTCACCCTTTTTCTTTCTTCTTTAAATGATTGTAACCACTGTTCTTTTTCACTAGGAGTCTTTGTATAGAATAGAAACCATTTTTCACGTGTTGCACAATACACTTTCCATGCATTTTTCACTGTTACACCAAACTGCAAATCTAAAATAACATAAAATGTAGCTAATATGAAACAACTTGTCTTTAAATTGTGAAATATTAAATGTCATTTAAGTATTTTTAATAAAAAAAAAAGTATTCAAATTGTACCTTTTCCATCTTCCAAATCAATTACACAACTATCATCTAAATCTATTCTTCCTTTATAAACATAAGTGTTACGTTTTAATAAATCCTATAAATGTAATAGTAATATATAATTAATATGATATAATTTCTAATTTAAAAATTTGTTCAATTAAAATATAAATTTTACCTTTTTACAATAAATAATTAGATGATCAAATAAAAACAGATGAATGAGATCACGAGACCAAGTTGAAGGAGCACGTGTTACTTCACCTGAATGAAGTAACATGGAACTGGTGTCCAATAAATCTGGTCCCTAAAAGTATGAATATGAATAATATTTTTACATAATCAGCATTAGATACATAATAATTATTCATTTAAATATGTATAGTCTTATATTTTTAATTAGTTTATAACTAACTGAATATGATAAAATTAAATTATCTTGAATTATCTCAAGAACTTTTGTAATGCAACTAAAATATTGCCAGATTAAACTTTCAAGATTTTATCTTCATAATTTAACAGCTTATTTTTTTAAAAAAAGTTTCTTCAAATATTGACATATATCATATCTTCAGAAAAAATTTCATATTTTGATACAATGTATGTGTAATAAATTCCAAATTTTATATCATACATTTGAGATATTTAATTTATCTCATTAAAAATTATTCTAAAAATTATAATCATAAATGTAGAATCTCATCTAAACAAAATTTCCAGCAACAAAACACTCAAAATCAGTATTCGAACACTTTCGGCCACTCCTTTATCGGCCTTCTTCAGGAAATAGAACAGTTATTTGCATTTTACATTTCCTGAAGAAGGCCAATAAAGGAGTGACCAAAAGCATTTTAATTCTGAATTTGAGTGTTTTTTGTTGCTGGAAATTTTGCATTTAGGTGGTGAGATTCTATAATATATATGTATCATTCCAGTTTGCTTGTGCTGTTGTGGTTTTTATATAATCATGAATTAACTCAGTTGCTATGATAACAATATAAACTTTGAAAAACATAAGAATTAAACAATATAAGATCATAAATTATTTGAATCTTATGAAAGATTTTCATTCTTTATGTAACATAAAGAATGAAAAGTTCAATTTATGTTCAAAACTAAAGCATCTTTGCACCTTCTAACAGGACCATAGTAAAAACAAAATTTGGTCCAGGCACTGTATTAAAAACTGATCTCTAAAACAACCCATTTAATTAAAGGAAAAAATAAAACAAAGTATTTTAGGTTAATTTAAATATAATATTATCATCATTATTAATGGCTTCTGTTAATATTATGCTTAAAATTTTATATAAAAAGACATTTCTGAAGGATTTCTAAATTATGCATTTCTTGTTTAACTCAACTAAACGATCACCATAATAAGGCTATAAATTTTCTATTATTAATGATTAGATATTAACTAATTTGATAATAGAGGTAGACGTTAAATGGTACCTCTTATCTAAATTAATAATTATAATCTTTAATAATTTATTAAATAATTTAGGACCATTTGGAAAAAAAGAACTAGCACAAAGCAGGACTTGAATCCGCAACTTCTGCTTATGCTGCAGTGCACTTTCTTTTCTTCCAGACAGTTCTAAATTATTCTAAATTATTAAAAATTATAATTATTAATTTAGATAAGAGATGGCACTAATGTCTACCTCTGATACCAAATTACTTAATATCTAATCATTAATAATAGCAGATTTGTAGCCCAACTAATTATGGTGATCATTTAGTTGAGTAGCAAGATATCAGACTTCAGGAAGTTTATTATATTCTTATATAACTCCAGCACTACATTAGCCAGTCCTGGAGGACAGCAGCCTCTCTGGTATCTGCCAGAATTGCCAGTCCAGCCCTGCCTTCCAAAAGATATTTTCTACAGTTTACCAAAACAAAATGAGTGATTCATCTAAAGAATTATTTGCATAACTTTAAAATGATTTATCACCTTAAAAATAGCATAAAACCCGAAAAACAGAAACTTTAAAATTTTTATTTAATATATTTATAAATCCTATGTAACATATAACTTATAAATGGCAATAGTTATTAGTCTATGCTATTAACTTTAATTCTGTTTGTATTTTTAAAATTTTTATAAATGTGTAATCAGTCACCTGTAATTATCACTTATACAAAACTTAGCTTTTAATAAAAAAAAAACAGTGATCAGCAATTAATTTTAAATTTATTGATTACATTTAATCATCTTTCAAATAATCAATTGTCTTAACTGGAAAAGGCATGCTAATAACATTATGACAGTTCAAAAAAAGCTGCAAATCACTTTCATCAATATCAAAAATATTTTTTATTTTTAATGAATNTTACATTACTTCTTATGGAAAAGGTTGGTTTGGTATACGTCCTATTCGGTATAAGTCCAAACACCAGGAACGGATTAAGGTCATATACCGAGGTTCCACTGTATATATATATATATATAAAAGTTTTAATTTGAACTTTTTGAATGTATGTAGAATTAGGAAAATATACTTTTATTTAAAATAAAGTATATTATGTTTAAATAAAATGTTTCATTGTGTTTAAATGTTTAAAATGTGAAAAAATGTTTAATTTAATTTTATCTATTTTAATGTAATTATCTACTTATTTAAAATATCCACTAATATAATTTATATTAAGTTCATTGTACAATACATTTATGAACAGTAAATACTAATTCAAAATTAATGTATATATGAAAAATAACTAACCTCCCAACCATCAATTGATTGCTGCCATTCTGTTAATCTTTCTAAACATTCCATCCTCCTTTTCCTTTCATTAACCAATTGAGCTACTTCTCTCATTGCTGCTAATGCTTTTGTTACAGGCTGAAAATCAGGATGATCTGTTTTGGTATACTTCAATAATTCAGCCAATTGCAATGGATATTTACAAATCTTCTGAACTGGTGTTAATAAGAAACCATCTAATGAGATATCTATCATTTCTTGTAATAGCCTACATGCCTAAATATAGAAATTCTTTGAATAAATAACTTATATTAAAATTTGAAATTCAAAATAATATTAGATTACAACTTACTAGGAGTAAGTAAAGTTAAATTGTTTAATACAAATATTTAACTTATAACCTTTAAATAAATTCTCCCATCATCATAAATGTTTTTAACAATAAACAAATATATATTTCTGATATTAAATATGTAAAACACAAATGTTGAAGCCAAAAAACTTTTATATTTAATTTCTAACCCATCAGGAAGTTCTCATTTTTATTAAAATGACATTTAATTTTTTATTTTTATGTTAATGTTCTTTCAAAAATGTCACAATTAATACACAAATTTTTTACAATTTCTTTGAATATTAAATTTTATTAATCCAAATCATATTTATATAAAAATGTATATTTTCAATTAAAAAGATAGACAGGCCATTTAAAGAGCTTTAGAAATGAATTTAAGAAACTAAATTAATTTTAAACACAAGATATGAATATCTATTGATAAATAAGTTCTCTTACCACAATATTCCACAAAGTGTAGAGTTAGAAACATAGAGCACAGAAACTATTTTTAGTAGACATGTCTCTAGTCTGTATGGTGTAAAGGCCTCAGTTTGTTGCATTACATTATTGCTTAACAGTTATGTTTAAAGATGAAATTATTTTCCTCATATCATGCAAAGCAACAATCAGTGACTAAATTTTTAGTGTTGAAGGTTGTGCTCAAGGGAAAAAGAAAATCAATTTGGTGAAGTATTGTGAAACTTTGCCCACATTCAAGAGATATATTGGTAGGCAAGATAATACATGATTGCACTACACCAAAGAAACAGTTAAGACCCTTAAGAACCTGAAGTTGTAGGTTATTCTGAACCATCCTTAAAGTCCAGATTTAGCATCATCAGCATTTTAGTTGTTCCAAAATTTAAAAGTTTTAAAAAAATTTATCATTTTAAATGGTTATTATGTTGGAAAATTAATATGTATGATTAAAATAAATAATATTGTTCTATACTTTAAAACTGGTCAGATTATTCTACCTCTTCCCAACTAATTTTATAAAAATAAAGATATTACTTGTCAATCAACCATTATATTTATAAATAAATTTTTTATCATAAATTAAAACAACTTGCCAATTCATATAATTAAAAATAACAAATTTAAATTAAAACAAAACTTGTTCTAGTTTTTATTTTTATGTAATTACAGAAATTTTATTCCTAATATGAATAATTCAATATTTCTGTTATTCTCAATGCATAAATAAGAGATGTAAAATAGAATTGCTGAATAGTTAAATAAGCCAGATCTTATTATTTAATACTATAAATAGCTTCCATATCAACACAGATAGTCAATAGTAGATAATTTAAGCCACCTAATTCTTTCTATATTATTTTCCAAAATATCATATTCATGTTTCTATTACAGTATTTTTTTAAATGAAATGTAAAAATTTAGAATGGAATGAAATTTTTCATTTGTTTGATCTGTATAGAGGAGGATGTAAATCTTTAATTATAAAAATATAGTATAATCCAAAAGTTTTAAAATTATTAAGAATTAGATATTCATGTGAATTTAAAATTCAAATTAAATTTCATTCCAAAAATAGAGATGATGAATCTAAAACTAAGACATTGATTATGTCTAAGAAACAATAATTCACAATTCTGTCATGTTTTGTTTACATAATTTACATCCTCCACATTTAAAATACATTTTTGTTATTTACATAACACAAAAACTGGAAAAATATACTATCCACTGTAGTAGTAAAAACATGCAAAATCTATGCCTTATCAGCATAAAAACTTTATATTAAAAACAAATGTTTTCACTCTGCTTAATGGATCATCCTCAAGTTATAATTTTAAATTATATTTGAAATGTGCCATGTAACACATTTCAAATATAGTATGCTTATCTTTTCTTGGAAAAATTTTATTTTTCATGATAGAAAAATAAAAAAGTCAAATGTATTTATAATAATTAACTAGATTTTATATAAAGCTCAGATTAAGTTATATACAGTAATAAAATTAATTAAATTCACAAATACTTTATTTGTGAATCTATTTATTACAAAAATTTATTTTTCTATCTTATTATTAAGCACCAATAAAAGATATTACTGTTGAAAATTACAGATATTCTGTAGAAATTAACATTTTTGTCAAAATATTGCTTTATAGGTTTGTTGATAAATCTAAATTTAATTTATTATTTATTTAACTTTTCATTTTATAAACTCATTACGACTGCTCTCTCTCTTTTTTTTTTTTAATCAATCTTACTTCTATTATTACTTCATATAAGATTTTTGTGTGTTATTTTTATTAAAAAATTGAACTAGGTTCATTTTATAAGATTTAAGAATTTAGTTTTCCAAAAATAAAACATGTATTTACTATTTCTATTCTAAATGAATATTTATGCTTATATTAAAATATATATATATATATATAGCAGACCCGCTTTACGACTGCTGTCTTTAGAATCACGACTCTTACCACTATTACACACTTTCTATTATGATGATACAAATTATCACATTTTTATCGTGGTTTTACATAGTTTAAGTTGTGTTTCTAGAAATATAATTTCAATTATGGCATTGATATGAGAAATGAAACGGCTCGCTTTACGACTTGTTTCCAGAAGCCAATTATGTCGTATAAACGGGTGTTTATTACATATATAAGTTTAAATTATAATAAATGTTCACTTTTCTCCGAAAATTTAATAAATTCAAATAAAAATTTTCGTAAAATTTTTCGGTTTCACCAATTTATAAGCACTTAAGATACTTCGAAAATTAAATATATTCGTTTTACTCATTGGTCGGAATTGAAATAACGTAAGCTAATAGGCGTGTTTATGGAAGTGGAATGTGTTGCAATCGATCAAATTTCTCCTTAGCTAATTATTTATTAATAAAGTCACGCCTTTTAGTAATTATTCTTATCTAAGAACCAATCAGCAATTGAACTGCAGATAATTTTTTAAGTAGTCAAATTGTATGTATAATTACTCAACCAAAAAAAATCCAACGCGAAAACCAATTTTGTTCAAGATTTTGATATTTTATAAAGCTGATATTAAATTATATTACACATTTTATATTATAAAATAATATTTAATACTTTTATTATAATAAAATACATTAATAGAACCTTAAATTTTTATGCTACGAGTGTTTTAGTTTCAAAAATGATTTAAAAAAAATTATATAGGCACCCCATAAAAGTATTAAAATGTAAAATGTATCTCTATATACCATACGAAATAACACAGTAAATTTTATTTAATGTGAAATAGCNTGATGCTACCAAAGTAACAGTTAATTTTTTAACATTATACAAGAATTGTACACGTTTTTTTCTACACTCCCTTAAAGATGGGATGTACGAAATCGTAATATCACTGGTTTAACATTGAAATCCATGAGTAATATATAATCGAAGAGCAGAATAAAAATATCAAATATTTTAATGGATTTTTTTAAACTCCTGTCCACTATATAGAACTATCATAAAAACATACCAGTAAATTCTTATCGGTTGGGTTAAGTTATAAATCTACTCGTGGTTCATGTAATCGGGTGAGGGCAGCCAAATATCTAGCGGGCAGATGGCTAACAGCCCAGAACCGGTCCTGAATAGAATTGGATGCAGTATATGTGTAGCATCCACCTGAGGTCCTAGGCTTCCACCAGGTAAACCTGGTGAGACTGGTGCTCTGTAAAGTGCATGTGCGAATCTGGCTTTTTGGATGCTGACAACACAGTGCTTCCACTCTGCCACTAATATTCGAATATACAATAGCAATCTTTTTTTTTTCCACGTGTAGTATAGAAATTTGTAATAAGATACATAATGAGGTTATAATAAAACATTGTGCGATTATTTTCATATAATTAAAATTACTATGTATTTTCACGGCACAATATTTCATGGATTACACAATGATGGCACGCATATGTAATATGTCAATATAATCATAACTTATATTGACATATTACTTTGATATATATATATATGTCAAAGTACAGTAGAGCATCGATTATCCGACTCAATTGGGGACTCAGGTTGGTCGGATAACTGAAAAAAATCGGAAAACCGAAAATAATGAAAAAAATACATTATTAGTATAGTATATTAGTATATCCCATGTAATTAGTATATTAGTATATCACTATTAACCAACTTCACGTTGAATTTTCATCGATGTTAAGCCTAACAAATTTTTTTTTTAAAATAATAATCATCGCTATTGTATCGTTAAAAATTATTTTTAAATTATTTTATTTGCTCACAAAACAAACAACCACTCATAATTAGAAAATTAAGTCTCGTTTAAATACTGGCCTCCCTTCAACGGCCGAGCTGTGTTGCCAGCTAAAATATGCAAAAATTTAACAAAAATAATATTAAAGTAGCCAAGATATAGCCAAATATTGTAGTGCCACATCACTAGCGAACATTTGAAATTTGCTGACTAGAATGGAAGGTTAATCAATGTGACGGTTAATCGGGGGGTTGGATAATCGATGCTCTACTGTGTGTATATATATATANAAAGCAAACAATAATATATATATATATTGTTTGCTTTAAGAAAGTTGCATCTCAAATTCCAAATTAATTATGTAATCTAAAAAACTTGCATAATTTTCAAGTTAACTGACTAATTTTATGTGATATCTCAATAAATACAATGAAAGCAAGCTATTTATATAATCTGAAATGAACTTTTTATGATTCCATTATTAATTTCCATGGATTTTTCTAAAATATAAACATTTTTTGACAAAATTTTTATACTTTATTTTGGATATTATTAAGTTATTCAGTTATAGGTAATTCAAAATAATTTATTAATTTATCTTAAATAATTTTTTTAATTCTAATTTTTCTATTTTAGTTTTATCATTATCATTAAAATAATAAATTTAATACAAAATAATAACAAGCAAATATAATTTTAAATTTTACTTACTTCAAAAAAATGAATATATTTTGAATCTGCATATAATTCTTGCAATTCACTAACAGCTAAAGGATGATTATTGCAATATTCTGAATAAATTTCAAATTCATCTTTCTATAAAAAAAAAATATATTACTTTATTTGCTTCCTTTGATAGCACAGCTATAATAATTCATAAAAAATAAATTATTATTCAAGAAACATATTTGTAGAATCTGTAGACTTAAATTGTATCATGTTTTTTATAAAAATGATAATCTAGTATGATATCTTTGAATAAAATATTATATTAATTCATTTTATTACAGACTATTACAGAGCTATAGGAAATTCAATTAAAAATTTTTAGTTTTAGCAAATAAGTTTAAGAAAATAATTTCTTAATAATATGAACTTACATGTTTGAGAAAGCAGTTTCCTATTTGACTAAGATGGGGTCGTTCCATATCAATACAAGATTCAAGATGTTTAAGAAAACCACTTTGAAAATGATATATTTCTTCTATATTACCAAAGATGGTTGCAATACATTCATCTGAAAACATGTCTGATCGACGGCGGACTTGTCTCAGATAACCCTAATGAACATTTCAAAAAATATATTAATATTTAATGTTAATCAAATTAGTAAGAAAGAAAAATATACACAATTTAGATATAATGTTAAATTTAAAATTCATAATTACCTCTACAACATCTTTAAGATGCTGTACAAAATCTTTTTCTGTGCTAACAATTTCCTTTACAACATTGGCTCTGACTTGTTCATTACTTAGTAAACTAACACTCATTTTTCGTGGCACTTGTTGCATTAAAGTTCCATTATTCATTTTGCTTATACAATCCTCTACTGTGTCTTCTTGATTTACCCTTAACTGTTGAAGGAAAAATAGATATTATATTATAATATAATATAAATATTTTCATTACAAAATTATATAAACTAATCTTAGAATTTTATATAACTGTCAAAAAAAATTANATTAAATATATATATATATATATATATTTGTAATTTATTATGACTATAAGCATATAAAATAAACAAATGAATGTCAAAAGAAAATAAGTAGAGTTTACTGAACCCTTTCTTAGCAGTTTCAAACAATTGTTAAAAATCACTTCACTTCTTTTTGATTTCATTAAACTTTTGAAAAATTAACAGGAAATAAAAAAGTTAAATGGAGAAGACCAGTAACCAAATTTAAAAATAACCAGAATAATGTCTCTTTTTTTTTAAAAGAAATTAATGTTCTTAATATATTCAAACGCTTTCATCATTTCTTTAATGACAAGCAATTAATTTTACTTCTGAGATTTTTAAAATTTAAATTATAATTCTTCAAAAATATTTTTAAACTAAAAAATTTTTGTACCTAAATGAATACATTATTGACATAACATCTAAAACATTGATGTTTTTTAGATAATAATTAAATAGATGTAAATTTCATTCATTTCATGTTACTACTATTCACATACTACAATTAAAATAATTTTAAAAAATCTTTTATAGTTTCTTATTGTTTAATTCCAGAAAGGATTTTTTCAAGAAATACCATTAATTACAACTAGATTTGCAGTTCAAATGGGTTGGGAGCATATAACCTGAAGCTCAAATTCTAAAAAACTTTTAACTTTGAACTTTTAAATTTTACATATACATTTAACCTATACAAACAACTTATATATAATCGTTATAAATTTAAAAACTAATAATTTCAAATCAAACATTAACCTTTGCATATGTTAGGTTTTTTCCCCTAATAGTCATTATGTTGCACATTTAAAATTTTTGTAGTTTTCTTTTATATTGACTTGTTTTTATTAACATCTTCCACTTTTAGATCATCCTAAAGAGTAATGCCAATATTTGCATAAAAAATTTTTCCTCAAAATATCTATATTAAATTATTTTCACTTTTAATTTTTGAATCAAGATTATATTTTATAGTTAATTAAATCATGTTAATAAACTAAATAAATCACTAATTTTGTTTATATTACTCTAATAATAATCCATATAATTTGTGACAAATATTTAGATAAGACTTTCTGAAATTAATTTTTATAATGAATATTGTATATTCTGAACTCGAGTTCTGCCATGTATATAATGCATATAATAAAAAATATATAACATATTTACTTCTTTAAGAATTGTATTGAAATTGCTATTACTTTGATACTAATGCTACATACATTTATCCAATAAAAAAAAAAGTACCATAAACTATAATCTTTATTTTCACTTTCAATCTTTAAATCATATTTGTAGAATTCACTTTTTTTCAAATTTTGATTTGAATTCATTTGTTTTTGTATTTATTCAATAATTTAGTAGCATTTTTCATTTTAAATGAATGATTATTGTCCCATTTAAATATTATGCAAATATTGAAATTATTAAAATTTGACAATTGAATAATAGAATAATATAACAAGTTTTAACAGAGATAACTGTATTTAAATTCTCTGAAAGCTGAAATAAATTTCTAGGTTTTCTCCATCTAACAAAGTTTAAAGTTCAATATAAAAATATCACTGACTTATTTTATTATTTTAATTTTAATGACATCTAAATAAATAAATAAATATACATATATAGGTTTTACTCTATATATAGAGTAAAACCTAAGTAAATTGGAATCGCATAGTCCTGAAGTATTTTTTCCATTTTGGCAGGTTTCCATTTTGAACAGATTTTAGTATTTTATTTTATTTATTCAGTTTTTTAAGTCTTTAAACTACACAGATAAATGTCATACGGTTACATTCATTTTTATAGTAAAAATCACTTTTACATAAGTAAAAAAATTTATTACTAGGCTTAAATCTAAATTAATCTAAAGTGATTGCAACTAAAGATGGGAATGCAAGAATTGAGAACTATTCGATTACAAAAAGTTCTCATTGTTCCCAAGAACTTGTATTAGGTATTAGAATACCTCTTTGATATGATCCTTGAGCTAATATGACAGCAAACAAGCTAATTTGAATACCAAAAACTAATGTTCCACTCTCCCATTAAAAATTTTAATTGCATTACAGTAACATTGGATAACCGGATTACAGAGATCAAGTTCCCCTGTGATCTGGCTTTAAGATATTTTAATACCCTAAATTAATAATTTAAGTCAATTTCTGTAATTAAGCAACATATTAATCAACATGTTTTTGACTATTCTGTACTATTTAGTTACTAACTACTCTATACAAGACAAATTGGCAGCACTGTGTTACTGCTTATTCATGAAAATGATGAGACTTTGTTATTGAGAACTATGTTCTTGGAAATTCATTTAATACTTGGAAATTCTAGATTCTTACAAGTATTCAATTCTGTCCCGATTAATTCCAACAAAGACTAATATTAACAAAAGATTTTGTGCTTATATGTCCCTTGTCATGTGACCTTTGTTTTTCTGACATGGTTTGAAATTATTCTCAGAATACAAGGTCTGTTCAAAAAGTATCGGACCTTATTTTTTTCCGCGTAAACCAATGATGCGCGAGAGGCCTCATTCGGTGGAGTTGTGGAGGGGACAGTCATGCACAGCCCTGAATTTTTTCCCGCCTGCAGGAAGCATCAGTCGTTGGCAATCGGCCTATGAGTGACTCCTTTAGTGGAGTTGTGGAGGGGACAGTCATGCACAGCCCTGAATTTTTTCCCGCCTGCAGGAAGCATCAGTCGTTGGCAATCGGCCTATGAGTGAGGTCATGTAGTGTGCTCTCGTCGGATTCCACTAAGCTGGAAAATGACTGAACAATGTGAGCAGCGATATTACATCAAATTTTGCCAAAAACCTTGGCGATACCCAAGCGTAAACCATTCGCAAGATTCAGCAGTCTTTCGGGGACGATCCTCGAGGCCAAAAAAAGCGCGGCAGGTCCGCAGCAATATCAAAGGTCATGTTGACAGTTTTTTCGACTCTCGTGGGATGGTGTGTCGTGAGTACACACCACAAGGCCAAACCATCGCAAAGGAGTACTACCAGGAGGTCCTTCGTCGTCTTTCCGATGCTGTGTGACGCAAACGACTGGATCTGTGGTCGATGAAATCTTGGCAGCTCCATCGTGATAATGCATCCGCCCATTCTGCGCATCTCATTCGGGCTTTCGTCGCCAACACAACACTCTTGTTGTTCGTCACGCTTCGTACTCTCCCGACATGGCTCCGTGTGACTTTTGGCTATTTTCCAAGCTGAAAATGCCACTAAAAGGAACCCGAATTTAGTCAAGAGAAGACATCATGCAAAATCTGATGGACCGGCTGATGGCCATTCCAAAAGATGCATTCCAGCAGTGTTTCCAGCAATGGCAGGAACGCTGGGAGAAGTGTATACACTACCAAGGAAACTACTTTGAAGGGGATTAGGGTTTTGTACATCAAAATCAATAAATTTATTTTTGCCGACCAAAGGTCTGATACTTTTTGAACACACCTTGTAAAGTTTTTGTACCCATGATGGTCATTACACTTGTAGACAAATAAGAAAAATTGCCTCCAAGTGGAATCTTAATTTTCTGCTTATCCATATTAAGTTACATTCTTGGTACCCAAAAATCTTCCATTGGACAGGTTTCTGGCTTATAATAAGATTTAACCTAGCAAATGGCTCCATTCTAAAATTTTTTTTTTTTTTGTTTATGCAGGTTTCTGTTTTATTCAGGTTCTAGTTTAGCTAAGTTTCATTGTATATACATAGAAATCTCATAATGAAGAACACACAAATACACCCAAAATCAATAAAATAATTTAATGATACAAACATTTCCACCTATTACTCACAATCATCATCAGGTATATATTAATGAATACCTTATGATGTTTGTGGGTAACAGGTAAAAACATTCTTATCATTAAATAATTTTACTGGTTTTGGGTATATTGTGTGCTTTTTTCATTACATACAATCAGTTTTTGAAGAAGTGAAAGAAATCTCATAAATTAATCAAATTGATTTTTAAAATAAAATAACTGTTTGAACAATTGCATGTGATTATAATGCTGTATTTATATTCAGCAATTTTAGTTATAAGCATTATTAATTAAACTCTTTTGATCTTCATAAATGAAGAATTTAAAATTTATTAATAGTATCTAAACCAGACCTAATATAGATGTTAAAGCATTTATTCTATTGGAATATTTTTTGAACGATAAAACTATTAATCATATAAAAGATGATAATAAAAGTAAATACCTATAATTTTAATACATATTGTAATATTTATTTACTTACCCTCACAAATGCTGCTGGAAACCAACCACTTCTAGTCCCAATAGATCCCCACCACCAATCTTTATCACTAGAATCTGTAACTTCAATAACTTCGCCTGCCTGGAATGCTAATTCTTCAGCATCAATTGTAACATGATCCCATAAAGCTTCAGCATATGTTATACCATCATCACTAAACTAACAAATAAATAAATGATTATTTTATTTTTCCTTGCAAAGCTATTTTTAAAATTTACATTAAATAATATTTTTTATTATATTAAAATGCCTTACTTCTCTAAATAATGTTTGATTTCTGGAGGATATGTGAGAGTCTTCTCCATCTGATGAGAAATCATCTTCTGAAGATGCAGTGCTGATATCACGCGATCCTTCATGATCAGAGAACCCAACTACAGAAAAATCAGAACAAGAGTCTCAAAATTTTTTCAAAAGTCAAAAGAAGTTTGAATATTAATTTAATAGTAATTATGAAAATAAAAAAGTACTAGTATTACATTAATTCAAAGACTGAATTTTTGTATGATCCTATTAGTACATATTTATTTATTTATTTAGACATACTAGGATATTAGTGCATATTTCTGTTTGAATAAAAAATGTTAATAAAAGTTTAGTTTGATTACTTTCCAAAATAAACAATAGAATAGTTTAAAATATTGTAACTTCATGCATATAAAATAATTTTCTTTCTGGTCAAATCATTGAAATTATATGAAAAATATATACATATGCAGAAAATTTAGACAGTTGAAAATGAATTTCATGAGTATTTTAAAAATTTTTAACTAAGTTTCAGAGAATAAAATTTGAATTATAAAAATTGTATATACAGTAATACCCCAAACTTACATGATAGGTGGGACCAAGCAATAACAGCGTAAGTCGAATTCGTCGAGGTATAATTTTGCAATTTATGTAAAATCCAAATCGGATGTATGTAAGCTAATAAATGTTCTCGTTAATCTTATCTCGTCTTTTGATTCATTCATGGTTACAAGAAATCACCATGTAGTGTCTCTCAAGTCTCCATAGATATAACAAACACAGAAATAAATAACACAAAATAAATTGTAGCTATGTGTCAATTCCGCGCGACACGTCCGAAGATGTAAGCTGAACAATAGTGTGGGGAGAGTGAGTAATCAAGAGTTGCGTGGCGCTCAAACAAAAGACGAATTGACGAGATTTGAAAATCGTGTAACTCCGGGTTCGTGTAAGTCAAGGTATTACTGTATTTAATTATGCAGATTTTCAAGCAGATGAAATCACAAGTAATTAATATAACATAATAAAAAAAATTTAAATGGTAAAACTGATTTTAATTGTAATTTAAATATAAAATAGTTACTTAAAATGATTTAACAAAAATAATATTTTAACATACTATTTCAAAAGTTGACAGTGAATTTTATTCATTCTTTCATATTTAAATTTATTAGAACTAATATTCATTTTAATAAATATTAAAAGCACTGCAGTATCAAAAACAATGGCATATCATATTCATCTTATAAAATTTTATTTAAGTTAACATAAAACATTTTCAATTTACAAATCACTTTTACATCATTAAATAACTATAATATAATTTTGAACAAAGAAAAAAAATTATATTTTGAACTTTTTAAGTTATTAAGATCAATACAGATATGTTAACTTAATTAACCTGTAACTTTATGGGCTGTATTTGATTTAAAATATAAAATGGAAAAATTATACAACAATTATTAATGATGATGATAAGGAATAAATATAGAAAATATTTCCTAAAAATAATAAATAGCATTCAATGAGTATAATCAATCTTTTTCTGATTTAATACAGACCAAACATCTCATAAAAAATTTCCACTAGCAATACTCTTCTTGAATTTCAATTCTGAAATGTTCATTATAAAGGAAAATATAACCTTTGTTTCTTATGCAAGAACAGTTTTTTGTATTAAAATCAGAAAATGGAAAAACTTGAACTTCCTAATAAATATATTTTAAGAGTGAAAAATCTCAAACTTGTTCTTAATTAATTAACCTTTAGTGTCTAGAAAAACAGCAAATGAACAAGTTTTAATTGGAATTTAAGATTTTTGTTTTTTCTTTTATTCTCTGTTTAAATTGATGAGAAAATTTCAAATAAACTGGACTCTAAATAAAAATTATTTACCATAAACGAAAACATTTAGTTATTTGATCTTGTAATTTGTATTTTAATTATTTTTCTAATTATAAGATATATTCATTATATAAAAACAATAACTTTTGATTCAAATAAATATTACTATACTAATACTAAATATCATCTATTAATAAGATTTTATACATTTCATTATATGAACATACCTATAGTTCTAGTACTAAGTCCTACTTTTTCCAAATCTAATGGCTGACTGATTGATCGGTGTAATCTTGAATGGCCTCTGCGTTTTATTGGTCGTGACCTGTCAGTTCTCATTTTAATAAATGAAGGAGTAGATAATTGCTAAAATTAAAATCAAATTCAAAAGAAAATATTAGAGATTTATATAATATTTAGCATGAATAAATAACAACAACAACAACAACAACAACAGTCATTTTTTAGATTTATTTATAAACAGATGTATTTGTTGTTTTATAAATAAAACAACAAATAACTAAACAGAAATTAAAATATAAGTTATCTCATTTTGTTGATTATTATCACATCAAAACTAAAGTAATAAATTATATTTTAAAATATAGATTTATATAATTTTTAATTTAAAAAACTACAGATGACAATACACTGTTAATAGTTACTAGTATATACTGTGTATATTCTTTTCATTTTCAAGAATGAAAAATTTGAATAAAGATTGAATAAAATATCAAAATACAATTAGCTTTGCAAGACAATTGTGAGAACTCACTCTTTCAACACTAGGAGTTTTTTTCAATGGTGTTCCAGAATCAGAAGAATGTCTTTTCAATTCAGGAAGATTATCTCTCTGTCTTGACATCTGAGCCTATTACAATATTAAAATGATTTGTTTTAAAAATAATATTTTCTAAAAAATTAATCAGATAGTTTTCTTATCATAACATATAAAATATATATTTTGTACTATATTTATGTATAATGAATATAGTAACAGATAAGAATTTAGAAGTTTAAAATACTTTTTTAATTAATTGTTCCATTACTGGTTTATGTGGATTTTTAAAAATATTTTCAAAAAATAAATGACTCATCCTAGAAAATAAAACTTTTGAAGCCATCAATATATATTTTATTATTTTCAAAGAATTTTCTTTATTAACAATTCTTATTTATTGATTTAATATTTCAAAAATTAATCTAATTTAGTATTTATTCTTTAATAAATACAATTAAATAAATTTAAAAATATGCATCATCATCTTTATAATAATAAAACATACTGTATACTAACAAATATAGCATATTTAAATTAGAAAAAATTTAAAATAAGAAAACAGAAGAAAAACAATAAAAAAAACAATAAATTATATTCTATGTATTACTGATTTTTCTGACTTCATAAATTTGCAAGATATTCTCTTTTACTTAAATATTTGCTTATATACTAATTACATGAAATATTAATGAAAAATTAATAATAATGACAAAATGAACTAGTTTTATGAAGGGGAAAAAACCTACATATATGTATTATTTGGATTAGACCACAAACACAAAGAATAAAAAAATAGTTTTTGTTCAAGTTTTTATTGTGATATAGAACAACATATATCATTATTAAAATCTATTCATAACTATACAAAAGAATAATAAATTTATTTAATTAAAATACTTTAAAAAGAAAAAAATAATAATAATACTGATTGTCAAGAGAGTTAACAAATAAAAAAATATATCCTGATAAACATAATAAATATACATAAACAAATAGCTGAATTATCAATATTTCAAATAAGAAAGAAAAAATAGACATTTAGATATGGAGGACTGTTACAATACAAATTCAATATCTGCTCTAGAACAAGAAAAAATCTTTTAAATTTAATTTATAACAATATGCCATTTTTCAAATTATGAATGCAAATATAGCAAGAATAATTCTGGAATGGAACATATATATATACACAAAGAATAAAAAACATGAACAAATAATTATTGAAATTATAAAAGTTAATTGCAGCATTGGATTGCAAATGGTAAATTCTGGTTCATTCTATATTTTATGAATTTTAATGTGTAATATCCATAACTTTTTATTATCAGAATATTTCAGAAATGTAATGTAAAATAGTTACTATCAATACTAATATAAGCAAATTTAATTATATAAATGAATATTATAAAGCATAACATATGCTTATTTAGAAAATTCAGTCAAATTAAATATCCATATATGATGATTGCAATGAAAAATATTTTATTTTATTCTAAAGTTACCAATCAAACATTATATTAAAGCAATATTTAAAAACTGTAAATTTTATTTAAAATTAAAATATAATTATTAACTTAAGCTCTATGAATTTAATACCTAAATAACATATTGAATTTTAAAAAATTTAAGTATTCTATTCATTTAAAAGTTTATATCTTAAATTATATTATTATTAATTTTAATTACCATGAATGCTTCAACAACACTAGAATTTCCATTTAAAGAACTTCCAACATCTGAATGTGGTCTTGGAGGTGGTTTTGTTTTGGGTGAAGATTCTGACGTAGAAGCTGCTCTTCTCCTAATTAGTGCTGGACTTTCTCCTAGTTGTGAATTCTTCAATAGCAATAATAAGATTAATTTAACAATGAAATAAAATATTTCTTTTATCTTAAAATTTTAATACATTTTTATAAAATAATTTTAGTTTAAATTCAAATATAATCTATTTTAAAATTATTTAAAGTTTTTAATATACTTTTGTTTCTTAAGTTTTATATATTAAAATTTTACTCAACTCACCATTCATAGAGAAAGTAAAGAGTACAAAACTAAGTATAAATTATAAAAAAATAAAAATAAAAAAATTATAAACTAAAAATTATTTTAATCATTCAGATTTGTTTTAAAATAAAATTTAGCATAAAGAAAAATATTAAAAAATAAAATGAAAATAAAAACAAAGAAATTGTGCATTTTTTATTGAAAATTTCCCATACATAATAAAACATATAAAAACATTTCTGAAATAAATCATAAAAACAAAAATATCATAAATGAAAAATAAATAAAAAATTTGCATTTTGATAATTTCAATATCATTTCTTTTAATACATACCTCAAGAAAAACTTCATTGTTGGAAACCATTTCTATCTGTATACCACTATCTGCGCTATAGCATTTAGAATCAGTTTTTCTTGATTTTCTGTCCTTTCTTTTATCCTTTGAGGATCTTAGGACAACAGAACCCAATCGAAAAAGACTTCCTGTTTCAGATGTGTTTGGCTCACTATATGTTTTGCGTAAATGTTTTGAAACTAATGGACTAACTGCTGTTTCATTAGAACTGTTTTGAGAACAAAACTGAGATTCATGATTTTCTGATAAACTATCAAAACATGTTTGCTGTTCCAGTTTTTTTGCTCTCTGGAACCGGAGTGAAAAAGTTTTACAAAATTTCTGTAGAACACCATCAGACAATTTAGGACTAGATGTCTGTATGGAATTACAGCTACTGGTTATAACTGGAGAAGCCTCACCGGATGACAAGTCAACATGAGAACTGTCACAATCAGATTTGAATTTATGAATATTTAAAGTGCTACTAGACGGTGAATTGTTTTGAAGAATTTCCTCGGCTGCTTCTTCATTATATAATTCGGACCATGGACGGTGTATGTCTTTTGCAGATGAACTCAATTCATTAATAGTTTGAAATTCTGGTGAACTTGTTGTTTTCAACTGCCTTTCTGAACGAGAAATTAGCCTGTTTCTTATAAGATGAACATGTAAAGATTGATGTTCTTTAAACCTGTCATTTTGTTCACTACAAAGTTCTTCATTTTCTTCTGTAATTTTAGTTTCATCATTACCATTAGTGGATAGTGAATTTTCATCAATTGAAGTAGAACTTGATCTTGAATGATCAACACCCATTTTTATTTCAGAAAAATTTTCAAATTTATCTTCTGTTTCACATATTAATTCTGTTAAATTATTACTTTCTTCAGATTTATTATCCAAATCCTAAAAAAATATTTCATAATAAAATTTAGAATTCAATTAAAATTACTGAAATTTTATTTTTAATTAAAAAAATTATGAAGAAATTAAAATTAATTATTTAAAAATTATATTTAAGTTAATGGGTTAGTAAGATTTTTTAAACTCTTTTTGGTCTTTGGACATTTAAGAGAGATCTTTTTCATATCTATATTATTATTTAGCTAGATTCACAATGGAATGGAGGCTTGATGGCGAGAGATGAACCAGACATATCCTAACATACCAAGAACAAACCACTCTTGAACATTTCTGAAGATGCAATTAAACTTGAACCCCAGGATATCTCCCACAATGGAATACTGATGCCTTTACTTGCTTGGACTATCCAGCCATAAATATATTAAATAATCATAGAAAGATATCTTACATCATTCACAGAAAGATATCTTAGCATTAGTTAAATAATGTAAATTATTCATTATTATTACATTGGATCATTGTGGTGATAAAATAAAATTCAAATCTCATTATAAAGAATAAACTAATAATCAGTAATTAAAATTTTCATATCAAAACATTAATATGGAATCTAATAAGAATGTTTCATTGATATGTATAAAAAAAAAAGGAAAAATCATCAAAATATTGATTTTAAAAATTCCAAAATAAACTTTTAGTTTATTTAAAACACATTAAAAATGAAAATGTAAATTCAATTGAAAGCTGTCATATATAAAGATTTTGTATGAAAATAAATCTCAAAATTTCTAGTAAAACTGAAAGCAAAAATTCTAATAGAAAAAAAATGGCTTTACATTATCCTATTAAAAATTATTATTATTATTATTACTAGCATACAGTGTTAGCAAAAAAAATTCATTCAGGTATTACATACTAATGACTAATTTAACTTTTTAATTTGCAATTCAGTTTGCATGTCGCTTTTGTAACCATAAAAATTAGCATCACTTTTGCTACAACCAATGATTCAAGCTTGATTACTCATCAAAGATCTTTTGAATATTTATAGAATACTAAAATTATAATTATTTTCATTATTATTACAATATAAAATAAGCACCTACAGATGTACAGTATTAGCTAATGCCAAGTAGTTGCTATATATTAAAATTACAAGTTGTCATTGATACTTTATTTACAAGTTGTACTGTATATTTTATATTGAAGATTTCAGTGAAATTTTATCTATGTTCTTAGAAAAACCAAACACACTTATTTTGTTCTCTGAGTATTTTTTTCTATAAGTTCTATAGAATACTTTGTTAAAAAATACAAGAGTACTTCTTGAAAATAAATATCAGAGATAATGTATAATGACAATAATGAAATTACAAATTTTTATATTTTGTTAGTGAAATATATTTATGAAATATTTTTGATGACTTCATAATTAATGAAATCATTAACTGTGAAGTTTCAATAAACATATCAAATTCTAAATTTGTAAATACTTTTTCTTACATAAATACTGCTAAAAGTAGGTCTACTTGTAACTGAATATCTTTTGCAATTATTAAAATTCAGACTCTGCTAGCTTTAGTCAGATAATATCCAATATAATTATTATGAATAATACAGCTATATAAATTATGCAATTAATGAAGTAAAGTTGAAACATAATATTTTTAAGAACAAATTTAATGTCTTCCTTTGTTTATAGCTAAGATCTTTCAATTAAATAAATTTATTGATCTTTCAAATGAATATTTAAAACCAACAAATTGTTAAAAAAAAAAGTATGATTTTGAAGCTACAAAATATGATTCTATAAACTGCTAATATATTTTTAATTGTGATATTAAAAATCTGAACTATGTAAATTATTATAAATTTATAGTACAATAAAAGTACTACATAAAATATTTTCATATTTACAGAATAAATTATCAATTTTATTTCGTATATAATGTGCAAGTTAAACTTCATAACGGTAGAGCAGTAAACAACAAAATTTATAAAGTTTCCACGATAAAAAATATGCAAGTATCAGAATTATTTCTCTAAATATTTAAATTTAGATTTAAATATTTATAGTTTATCTATTCTTGTCTTTGCTTTATTTCCAAATGAATTTAACAAAACCAAATCATGTTTTATTAACCTGCAAATAAATAATTTCTGTTATCTTTTCAAGACAGAAAAGGAAAATGAAATCCTTGAAATACTAAATCTCCTTGAATTTTGCAATTTATTCTAGTAAATATACATTCGGGTGACACATTTAGTGCTGTGAATAAAATATCATGTTTTGACCATCAAACATAAACTTTCCTATTTAGAAAGATTCTAAAATTTCCTTATTACATTTTAACAAAACATTACCAAAATTAAAAATAATGCAAAATTTTAATTTTGTTATATATGAATAAAATTAGGCCATTGCCAAATGGATATTTTTGTAAATTATTTCTTTAAAAGGAAAGTATTTTAACTAATAATACATTGTTATGAAGAAAACAAGAAAATAAATATTTCAAATTAACTTATTCCAAATTTTTAATATAGCCATTCACCAAAAACTTTCAATGAATTTATCACTACACAAAAACAATTTGTTTATTAAGAATTTCAATAGATCATATTATTAATGTATATATTTTATACAAAATATCCAAAATTCTATTCTAAAATAACATTCACATATTATTCTTTAAACATTCCACAATTATTTATTACAAATATTTAATTTTCAAAAACAAAAGTTGTCATTAAAATATTAAAAACCATCCATTTTTTTGACCTAATTTCACAATAAACTTTTCTTAGTATATTTATAAATATTTCATATATTACCAGCAATGTAACTACAAATTTTAATTCCTTAACCAAAATAATGGTAAAGGGACTTCCAATGCTTAGGGCCTAGCTCTCCCACTTTCATTGTATTATGCTATAAAAAAGTAAAGATAAAAAATTACAAAAATAATCACAGCAATTGCATAAGCCAATATTTTGGTTAAATAACATCTAAATAGGGATTAGTGTCCCATAGAAAATCCTCCCAGGAGACATCCTCCTTGTTAAATTGTTCAAGTGTTGCATTGCCATATCTCATCAAACCAAAAATAATTAGAACAAAAAATATAAGAGTTTTTTTTAATTATATAAAAAAAATATTAAAATTTATACTGTTCTGTAGAAATGGTGCCCAGGGTCTGGTCTGGGCCCCTTATGTCACAGGTTAAGTGTCAGTTAACTATGCTTAGCAACTGTTTATTATAGTAGATAAGTACAAATTCAACTATCCTTTAATTAAATAAATAAACAAGGAAATAAAGTTTCAGATAAAAAGTATTTAAATAAAATTTAAAATATCTTTTCCTCTCTGATAGGAAGCTTGTTGAAATAATTTGATTACTTTACCATAGTTTTTAGTCAAGTAAAATGTATAATTCAAGCTCTAACCTGAACTAAATTTGGATCAAATGAAAGGAAGTTTTAAATATTTACAAACTATAACAGTCTAAATTTATTTTAGTATACATTAAAAGGCATTTAACCTTTCTCACAAAAGAAATATATCCTACATCTACATGCTTCTTTAAATGGATCTGTTTAAAAACTGATATTACAAATAAAAGAATGACTACTTTAAAAATTCTCTAAGCAATTATAAATTTCTACTTAATATATTCTTCACTTTAATTTTTAAAGTTATGATTTTTGAAAAAATAAAAATTTAGAAGAAAATTTTATAATTCTTATAACAGAATTTAAGTTTCTTAAAACTATTATAAATATAAGAAATTGCTAATTATGATATATAAAATATTAGAAAAAATTATTGTAGAATAAGAAATATATTTTTAAAAATAAAAATTATAATTATCTAATAAACAACTTCATAGGTAAAATTGCATTAAGTATATTTGTAGTACCTTATTACTAGGCATTTTGGGTGATTATTTTCATAAGGAAAACCAAATAGTTTCTAACATAGTTTTGATATATTTTTATTAAAAGAAAGATGCAAACTAATATCAATCATCTTTTGTATTTATTTATTTATTTATGTACAAATAAATAAACATTAAAAAATGTCTTCTTCTTTCATATTTATGTTTTAAATTAATAACAATAAGTTTTAAAAAATGTTAAATTTGATTGTAAGAGACATTCAAAGAACATGAGAGAATAAATCAAACATAATAAAAAAAATTTAAATATTTGTTAAATCAACTTTTGATTTGATTTACTTTTCTGGTAAAAAATGTCTTCTTCTTTCATATTTATGTTTTAAATTAATAACAATAAGTTTTAAAAAATGTTAAATTTGATTGTAAGAGACATTCAAAGAACATGAGAGAATAAATCAAACATAATAAAAAAAATTTAAATATTTGTTAAATCAACTTTTGATTTGATTTACTTTTCTGGTATAGAAAGTATCCTTATCAAATTTATTTGACCTTAATTCATTTTTTAAGTTTTTCTTTTCAGCATTATTTTTTCTTTTCCATTTCTTAACAAATAGGTTAATAATTTCTTATTGTCTTTCAAATTATGCACGGAAAAACATTGTTTTCGGAATAAAGTAATTATACATGATTTATTATTATAGCATTGCAATTAAAATTTTCTATCTTTATTCAAGTGAGAAGTGATGCAATAACTTCTACAAGACTTTTTGTACGTTCCTCTCGATTTAGATACGCATCGTTGCTTCTTGATAAACTCCTATACACCGCTCAGAATATCTAAATTAGTATAGTTTACACCCGTTATAGAGTTTTAAATCTGAAACGAGAATTTTCGTAGTCATTTTCGACTGCGTAAATTTGACGGCGTTTTATGGGCCGTGGATGGCTAAGGATAGTGAGTGCTTTATGCCTTATAAATTCGCCAGTTTTAACTAGACGACGTGACGTCACCCAGAACGACACGTCGCACCCAAGGTCAGAATAAGAAAAACCAGATAGTCAACGTGTTAGATGTCTCATTAACTACTTTCTCTACATCTACTTCGATGTCATAATGCAATCCTTAACAGTGTAATAAATTAACTTGCAGGACGTTGCTCGAATCTTTCAATTTCTCCAAAAAGATTGATCAGTTGGGGATAAAAAGAAACGAATGAAAGTAGTATTGAAAGGCGACAAAGCGGACGACGTATTGAATTTTTCTTGGCACACTATACACATTTCGCCTTGGCAATCATTAACGGATGGAAGCTTCGGAAACGCACGAAAGAATCGCAGCTGAATCGAAATTCTAAACGTATGCTGTTCGAATATCAACAAGTTCTTCTGCTTTTCCCCCGCGAATAAATATATGTCGATCTCCATCCATTCGTAACAAAATTTCCTGTCTTCGACCTTGCAAAATGGAGTGGACAAACCTCAGCACGAACAGTAACCATAGAAAACGACTGACATATATTTCTAATATAAAAATAGAATTTTATTTATCGCGCTTTATTCGAAAAATCGAGAAAGTTTCGAAAAGTTTGTCGTTAAATCATCCTAAGCGCTATTCATCTGTTTTAAGTGCAACTATTGTTATAGACTACTGAAGTGTAACGGTCTTCTCTCATTAAACTTCATTAGTTATTTAACAACCGACACGAGAGAATAAAGAAAAAAAAAACGAACGGAAAAGTTGGAAAAAAATTAAATAAAGGATAAAAGTCAATTTTTAAACTCGGACATTTTCAGTCAGAAAATTCGTATAAACCGCAAATTCTCTGAATGATAAACCATCTGGCGACCATCTGCCATACTCATTAAATATGCGGGTGAATGACACGGTTTAATTGTAGAAAGTCTGTATACAGAGCACAAGTATGCCCGAAAATCGTAGATTTTCTTTTGTCTCATAAGAATAATGATTTGGTTCAGGTTAAGAAACTTCTTACACAATGAAAAACGCAAAGTATTGGTCTTTTAAACGTATGCAAAAAACATATTGCAAGTACTGTACGTTAAGCCTAAACAAATGAATGGCCTTCTGTTACTTGAGTTGTGAAATTTAAAAAAAAACAGTTTATCTTGCGCCACCGAGCGTATAAGTCAGTAAGACGCTAATTGTTAATTTTTAAACATTCCTGGAAAATAACTAAATCCCAAAAAAACATCTTATTACAGTTAAATTGTCAATTTGTAGTTTAAAAATTTTAAATTGCTATGACTACCCTCGAGATGGAGGCCGAAGTGAGTAATGTCGGAATTAATATATTTCAAATTGAAAAACAAGAGTCAAGAGAGATTAAACGTGACTTAAACCGGATGTATTCATACCAATCATTTTTTCCACTCGACGATGGCACATGAATCACGTCGAAGAAACCGCAAGTTAAACGGCATGAACTTTTTAGAAGTGTTTACATTTTCTGGAATTCTATACAAATCTCTGTATTATTTTATCAGAGTTATATTGAATAAACAAACTTATAATTTCACTTCAAACTTGTATTTTATTCGGTATTTTTGCGATCAATATAAGAGCAAGACGTAATATCAATATTTGAATAAATATTACAATGATAAATGAAAAAATTTATCTGCATAGTTATTTTTACTCATAGCATCCTTAAGTTAAAGCGAAAATATTTAACGAGCGCTTTTAATTTCTCGAAACGAGTAGCAAAGTTAAGAGTAATTAATTAAGGTGCGCATATAAAAGTATGCAAAACTTACCGAAACTTCGTTTAAGACGGTATAACCCCAAAAGTAACGTTTGTGAGCTTCGCCTAATTTATCTGCCAATCTAAACATCGAATTGGACAGAGATAAAAGTAAATGAGCGTAAGGAGCGGCCGAAGGCGCCATGTCGTCAGGCCTGTCATTCCCTCCAATAACTTGTACAGCTGCTATACAGTCGGGAGGAACGAGAGGCGGTGCTGCATCGCGCAACCAGCAGACGAGTCCAACACATATAGATGAGGGAAGATCGATCCTAAATCGGAATTTCTTGGTGTCAGAGTTCAAAGATACCGTAACACAGTGGACTATGGAACCAAACTCGAAAGAAAAAAAAAATTAAATAAAGTTCGATGGAAAACGTTCCGGTACCAATTAACATGGATCGTTGATCCAGTTAAAAGTCTTTATTTATTTTTTTCAAAATCGATAAAAAAAACCAATTCGATAAACCTTCTAAACCATCAAAGGTGAACAACCTGCACTAAGTGCATTCGGGATAATGACCCAAATATGATACGTGCTTATCTGCATCTCTCATTAAAGAGAGGCGATGCAATCATTTAAGCTGCATACAGTGTCAGAAATGGTGGAGGAACCTTATCATTCTCACAATAGATATGGCTGTATGAGCATATTAGCATAACTTTCTCGTTTGGATGAGGTAAATATTTATAGGGTCGGAAAAACTATACTGTTAAAGAACTACTTCCAGCAACCGACTGACTTATTGTTCAATGAAGTTATGAAAGAGAATAATGTGAGGAAATTCTATAGAAACTTCATCCTGTTGCGGATTGAAAGGGAAGTCTATAACGCAAATCGGTATTTTATTGTATGGACTTTAACGTAATTTTCCCTTTCATTGTTGAAATCGGTTATAATAATCTTTTATATTATCTTTCCCGGATGTTTTGCTTAACAACGCATTCTAATTTAAAGAAAAACCCATTCGAATCAACGGTAAAAGTGAGTCGAAAAAATACTCGATGTTCAGAACACAAAGTTACTTTCCCTTACCTAACCAAGTTTTACTTTTACAATTTAATAATGGGATTCAAAATTTCTAAACTTTTATATCTTATAATTTAATTTAACAAATTTCAATAAAACTTCCCAAAAATATTTTATTTATATATTAAATCGGAAAGAACTCGTCATCGACTCAGTATAAAATTCTTCTCATGTCACTGAAATCGATTTTCCAAACTTTTATGGCATAAAACCCGTTATGACCACATTTCGTTTATGAAAAATAGCATACAACATGCATTACATATTCTAACTTTAATATAATTTTTTCAACAATAAATTTTTAAAAAAATAGATTAAAAAATATGCGATATAAACTCGAAATTTAATTTATTTTTACGTAAACGAATTAGAAAGAAATCATTTCTATAAACAATTTTTAAACATTGAAGTCAATATTTCCAGAAAATTTACCAAGAAAAAATTCCATGTTACAGACTTTGATACAGATCATAAATCTTTTGAACTTGTTACACAAAGTAAATTACATTTTAAAATAATATAAACATAATAAACATAAAAAGAACTTGTCAGACCTGTTACAGGACTTTACCAAGGTCCTAATTACGTAAATAGTTGAGACTAGAGATGAAATTTAACAATATTACAAAGATCTTCGCAAAGAAATAATTTACAATAAAATTTGTTTAAATAAAGATAAGAATATTTTCTTTCCCGTATACACGAAAATAAAATGGGGTTGAAATGAGCCCTAAGTTCTTGTATTTATTTTTAATAAATAAAAATATAGGATTTTTATCATGAAAGTGGCTACGCTTGGCTTATCTCAGTTTCAGAACATTTCACTTTCGATACGTAGATAGCTTACACAATAAGGATAAGACTGAAATTGGTGTCGTGAACAATACATCGCATAAGGTATACAAATATGTGTGATCTTTATCAGACTCAAACAAGAAAACGTCTACCGGAATCATGCCAATGTCATTTTTTTTTACAGGAAAATGACTAAGTAATATAATTTTTAAAAATAACTTTAGTATTTATTACACTTTATCAAGCGTTGCAAGTTTGATAGAAATAATAAATTTAATACAGAATTTATCCAATTAGCAGAATTTCGTATAGAATCGCAGATATATTATTAAATTTATATACCAAATAAAGATAATATTCCAAATTATAATTTTAAGTTTAAAAATATGAATCAAAAATTACTATCGAGTAGAATTTATAGCTAAACGCATGAAAAAATTCGTATTTTTTCTGTTTTGAGTTTTGTCATTTCAAACTATTGGCTTCTGTCAGAAAAAGAAAAAGAAAAAGAAATAGAAATTTTGTCAACCAAACATCAAGCCTGTCAAAATCTAAAGAGACGTGTAAATCTTTTTATTGCAACTTTTATAAACGATTCGATGCCCTTTTTTTTATATAAAAGAGAAACAAATCGTTTACAGCAAGAGACTATCCATCACATCTTCAACTTCATTCTGTTTCACTCGTGAAAAAATTAAATTAATTATTGCAAAATGAAATTTATGTTTCGTGCGAAACACAAAAATCAAATTGTCATTAAACAACTTTGCCATAAAGTTATTTATAAAAAAAATAATAATAAAACTGTTTACATGTACAGTACGCCTAATAAATTTGAGCCTGAACTTTTCTTGTAAACAAACATCAACGACTGTTTACATTATAAATATAACCTATATATTGATATACTGTATACATATATTTAAAAAAAATATATTATGTCTGTTATATAAAGAAATTTAAGCTGAAAACATTTATTACTTTGATCCAGAGCATCATAAAATCCAGGAAATGTAGAAATTGATAAAACACTCGAATTAATGAGAAGCGGATATACAGCACAGAGAAACAATATGGAGTCTATTAATCATTATCTCTTAACCTGCAGCGAATTTAAATGAAATTAGCTCATTAATTAATAGAGTTCAGTCAGCGCAACGTTTAAAACGATACCATAAAATGTGTCGTACGTAGGCTGATTTATACTTAGAGGAAATTACTTTTAATTATATTGTTGATTGAAGCGTTGATACCATAATATTTCCTTGTTGATGGAAGCCAGATGGGAATTTTTATCGATCGTGAACCCCGGCGTTAGAGATCGAAGCAGAAAATAAAAGACCAAAATAATATATGTGGTTAGATTGATTGTGTGTAGGTAGAGAATAAGATAAAAGACAGCAATATCAAAATGCATTTTCTAACGTTCCCCGAAGGGAAGAAAATGGAAATGGATCGTTTCCACCAAATTTGGTACGGCAATAGTTCGGGTACGAAATTGATTTTGAGAAAGTGGATAAAGAGATGGGTGGATGGATGTTGTAAGTCGAGTTGGTCCTCTAGTGTTTATCGATCTCGAGAAAATATAAAGCGTGTAATTTGACTTTAAACTAACACAATCGTGTTCTTACACGGTTATGAAAAAAAGAGAAATGAATTAAACTGTCGTTTCAGCTTTGATCTTTGCTCATTTTATATAAAACAGGTTAAATGTCATTCTGTGAAGCTTCAGTGCAAACAAAGTTACACAATGTGCAGCTTGTTTTGGTTAGTTGAGCTGTTTGTCCCTGAGTTCGGGGCCCAGTTTTCTAATGTCTTACTTGTTACAAACAGAACCGTGTTTGCACAATTTAATAACATTTTTAAATGCTATTATTTAAATAAGCATAAAAATTAAAATGGTTTTTCAATCTATAAATTAATTTTTTTCTGTATTTTTTAGATTAAATACGAACATGGTTTAATTTATTTAAATAATAGAACATTTATGAATATTTTAAGATTAAAATCCTAAAATTGCTAACAGTGCCTTTGTTTTTGTTATATTTTTTTGCTATTTATATATAGGCTACATATACATTTGTGTTTTGTTCCGAACCTGTTTAATTTCGTCCTTCAAGCTACTCATTAAATTTGCATAAATTCGCACGGGTAGATCAACTTTTAAGAAAACGTATATTATAATTACTGTAAGCTGTTAGAAAAACAAATCTTATCGATTTTAGAGAAAATATGACCCTGAGAATTTTCGAACAATCCATATTTTCTTAGCATTAGTTATCTGATACCGGATTGCAATAATCTAGAAAGATTTCTTAAAGGGAGTGTCGAAAATTCAGGTCATTTAAGCTTAATTAGCATATCTGAAGAAAGTCAAGAAAGAGGGCAGACAAGATTGTTGACAAATTAATTAAACGAAAACAATTTCAATTTCTAGATTTAAATTAAACTGTGGATAATATCTAGAATCTAGTAAAGTTTATGGGATACTGAACCATATTATGATACACCAACCGACAACAAAAATAGACACCACTTAGAATTCTAAACATTATTCCAGATCGAAAATTTTCGATATATTTTTAACTCAAACTTATAATTTTCTGTCAGGAAAGTTATTGAAAAGGAAATATATTTTGTTCCGCAAGTACCTACGCTATTCTTCTTACAAGTATTATTATTGCTTTTGTTTTTCTTCTTTTTTAATCCATTTTCCTCGTTGAACAACTTGATTAAAATTTTTAAAACCTTACCACGTCAGAATATCACGAAAAATTCTATTCAACTGTGTTCTAGAACTGTTCTAAACCTGCATAAAACTCCAAAGCCGAATATTCACAACTGTATAAAAAATTAATCCACTCCAAAGCTCCAACGTGCAGCGGGATTTCTGGAAACTTTATATTACTCGAGGGACCGGGAGAAAGGCAAACATTCTTCAGTAACACGAGCCTTTCCATGTCGTAAAAGAAAACAGATTCGGTATGTTGAACGGGATTAAACTGTTCCGTTTTATTACTTTTGAAAAGATTTCTACCGAAATCTTTCCTCTTCAGTACCTTACTTTTTAATACGAAAAAGTGGCCGAAAGATTTATTATTTTTAAAAAAATAAAATATTCGTTATTAAGCGAGTTAGTAGTTAGGAAAACCGCATTAAAAACTAATGAATTTTATATGAAACCACCGAAATATACTCACAGCTTGACGGGATAATGGCGACTCTCGTCGGATAACCTTTCTCCGAAAGAAAATCTATGTCACTAGGGCTGAGTTGAGATGATTTCACTATCACCCAACGCTAATCAGAATCAGTCGGAGACTAAACGGGTCATGCAGAAGGGCAAAATCTTGGCCTATTTTACACTCCTGGACGTGACTTGTTTGACGAGTGATCGAACTTGGCGCAATAAGCATTTTACATCCCGCGACGTCGAATATTCACTTGATTGAGGAATGTAATTGTAGTTTTTTCTTATTTATTTCTTTCGTATTTTACACTTCTGGTTTCTATTTACCCAAGCAGATCGGAGCTTTTGTGTTTTTATTTATTTATTTCTTTTTTCCTGATATTGCCGTTCGCGCACTAATTACTCGAAATTGACGATCCTAAATAAACCTCTTCGTGCTAGTTATTTTAGGCTTTAAATTATTAATTTAACCTTCGTCGGGTCTGTGTTTTTGTAGCAAGTTCAGTGCCTCACTTGTCTGGGGATTAATTAGAGCCAATGTAATTGCAAATTGCTAAATGCCGAAGCGTTAAAATCTTAAATGAAAACACGTATTATCACTTTCATTTAATAGAAGCCCGAAGCATTCTTCTTCGTAAAACTTCGAAACGATTCTATTTTTAGACCTTTTAACCTTTTATACCAGAATAAATTCAATCTGTAACGCTTGTCGAGAGTTAAAAAGGCTTTTCCGCATTTATATTTTTCTTTCTAAAAGCATCTGAAAATTTTATATAGGATTAAATTTCTAACGCTTATCCGCCGATATAACGAACTTTTCCGACACTAGATGGCAGCAGCGAAATTTGATTGTTTTAATACATGTCAAAAGTCGAAAATTTTAAATTTTCTTCTTCTTTTCTTTTTTTAAGACGAAGAAATTTGAAATGTTTTAAAAGTTATAATTGCGTTAAGAGGAAAGTATATCTCGGTTAAAAAGCTGAAAATTGTTTTTAAAAAATCAATCAAATATATAAAAATTTAATTATCGAAAGTTAAGAGAGAATTTTTCTATTATTAATGTCGGTTATTTCTCTTAGGAATGTTCTTGTAATTTATCAAAAAATGGCAGGTGTTTCTGACAGGAAACAGTTATTAAAAATGGCGCCGTGAGAATTTAAAAAAAAGGGGCATTAATGCTTCTGGAATAATAATAGTAAAAGAAAAATGTAACAAAGGTTATTTGCAGTTAAAAAATGTCAAAAATTGGAAAAGAAAGGTTTTGTAATAAGAACAAATTTATGACAACCATTTAAATTTTGTAAAATTGTAAGAAATATTGTCAAATGAAATGGTAAATTATTTATGATCTAGCGCCATCTAGTAACTGTTATGTTAATTAAGAACTTTAAATATTTTTATTAATTTGATGACTTAATTAATATTCGAAACATTTCCGCTTTTTTTTGTTAAATCGGTTTATATAATAAACTATATAACATTAAAACATACTTATATCGCGTATCTAGATAACTAACGTCAATTTATTTACATTATATCAATCAATTTAAGAACACTCTAATTGATAATAACCCGACTGGATATCATCTTATTAAAGTACTTTTACGATCAAATTTCGCCATACCTTTTAATACTTTCATAGCCGAATTCTGATCATATAAACATTTTTAATGACGAATTATATAACGCCGCTTGGCATTTTTCGACATTAAAAATAACAAAATACTTGTCGTTAGTATAATAGAATTAACATACGCGGAAAATGCCGGGGAGGAAATGACGAAACGAAAAATCCCGTACGTATCCTGCGGACGTAGGAAGTTTCCGTATTGATGTTATCAAAATTTTAATATGTGATGTCGTATCGATCGCGCCTTGCTTTCTGCTGCAGGTGTGTGCGGTGCGAGCGGAAGGCGAATTCCTACACGAACTCGCCACCACCTGCAGTACATCTCCGACAAATTTTCTAGATTCTCACGAAGGATGTATCGAAATATCTTCTACTTATACGTCAACGTCCGCTCGTTTTTCTGCGCTTAACTGACTGCAGACAATGTCGATATCCACCACACAATTGCAATCTGCACGGTCACAATCCGTCGAGGGAACTGTTCCAATGGCGGGTTTTATAAACTCTGTTAACCATGCGAAAGAAACGAACAACGTTAACAACGCCCTTAAGAATGTTCAATTGATAATGATTATCTGCAGATAGTGGCTAACAATGGCCCTCGACGAGATTGGGGACGACCTATGCATTGAACTGGATCGACTGTTCGCACTTTTCAAATTATTTTCTATACACAACGTCGAGAGAAAAATTGTTTCTTTCTTTAATCGTAATTGTTACCGGTTTGATAAAGATTTGATATATTCTAAAGTTTAATCTGGTTCTTCGACATTACAAACCGAAGTTTAGAGAAAAAAAGAAGCCGCAAAGTAGGAAAAATCAATAATAAAAACTTGTTCGAAAACTCATTTTAAAAAAGGCGTAATTTTCGGCTTCCTTTCATCCTCATAAATATAAATAATAATAATAAACAGAAGATAGAAAGTTTGTAAACTTACCTCACCGAATTGAAGTAAACGTTCCAATCCTAAGGATTCTTTACTTCTCGTTTCCGCCGATTTTTTCCCTTTTTCTAAAAGGAATGATTTAGGAAGCGAAGTAGCCCTACGATTAGGACCGAAATGATTAGAGGAATTATCTTCGGCGGGTGTTTTTGTGCTGGATGAAGAATTTTCGTCTTTTTCTTCGATGTCTGACATCCATATGTTTTTTTCCGAGTTTTCCGCTTTCTTGATAGAATTGCCACTTTCGACTTTCTGGACGTTCCGCCTGGTAATGGGTTGAGAGAGCGGAGTCCTGTTTATTTTCGGTTTTTCTACATGTTCGGGTGTTTTACTCTTATGGGATATGCTACCGATGTCGACCGTGGAGGATTTTTTTAACGAACATTGAACTTCTGATGTTACATTCCCGTTGGGAAGGTTCCTGACCAGATTTGACTTTTTAACGGGGGTGGGAGCGGAGAGTTGTCGCGCGTTTAGCACTTTTCCACTATCCACCGATACCGATCTCATGGGTCGCCTGAAGGAGCGTTCGCTTTTGTCATTTTGCGTAATTTTAGTTGGTAACTTACTTCCCTTTTCCCATTCCGAACCTTCCGGCGAATGTCGGGGTATCGATTTGGGTTGGTCTCTTTCGATGAGAGAATTGAATGATTGGTTCTGTTGATTATCGTTACAATGCAGCGAATTGTCTGCGCCATTTTTTTCCTTCTTATCGCTCGAAACGTAACTGACATTCCTGGTTAGTGTACGTTTCTCGGATGTATTTTTACTGTTGGATGATTTTTCGCTCTTGGTTACGGCTTTGTTTTGGTAGACGGGTCGCGGCACTCCTTTCCTGATCTGTGCAGAATCCCTAACAATACCATTACTCTTTGTGCTTTTATCCGTCTGTCTACAATACGACTGATTTCTAACAAAACCACGAACCGTTTCCGCTTTTTTCGTTTGTAGGCCGTTTCCTTTACTGCCGGAAAGGCTGGAATGGGAACTGGATAGGGACGATCTGGACGACGATTTCGTCTTCATATCACAAATATTACTCTTGGACGGGACCGTACATCTATTACTTACTTTGGTCGTGGGTGGTGGACGAGTAGACGACCTCTCTTCCGTAGTATTTCTTTTCACTTCTAAGGGTTTGCGAACTGATGTATTTCCTATCGATTTAACGTTAGTTGGAACTCTTTGCTGTTGGCAGGATTTCAAAATCGGATTCTTCATGGGAGTCAATGTGTGTTTCACGTGTATACGAGGTCTAGGAATTCCCGACGGGTATGTATTTTGCCTGACAAAACCTTTTTCCTGTTCTTTAACCGGAGTCGTACCATTAGAAACACTTCCGGAGATAGTTCGAGGGTTTCCCTCCGGAGAAAGTTGATGATGGTCTTCCTTTCCATTTGTGACATCAGAAGTATCTTTCGAGTGGACTTCCGAAAGGTTAACCTCGGTCAAATTCAGTTTAATGTGATCTAAACTATCGATATTCCACGTGCAGGACGATTCGACGTTTTCGCTTTCGTCAGCAAAAACACTATCGTTAAGCAAACTGTCGGTAATCCACTTATCCGTAGGTGATTCGCTGTTAGAATCGATGCTTACCTTCCAAACGTGATTATCCCCATCGGAGTTACATAAGTCCGTACAATTCTGTTGCTTAGAGTCCACCGGTTCTAACAGAACACATTTGTTGTCGACGTCCGTTTCGCCGTTTTCCACCGACACTTTAGAATGAACCAGGTTCCGGATGACTCTCCTGTGTGGTGACATGTTCTCCTCGCTGACACTGTTCGCTGTATCCGACTTGGTGTCTGTGTTCGGCCTGACTGTATTGACTCGTGTTCTGCCGCCATCTGGTGTCTCGTTTTTAAACTGTTCGTCGGGAGTGGCGGCTCGGGGCCTATAGGTGCCAAAAACCAGGTGTTCTATATTGGTGTAGGCGGGATCTCTTTTTAAATTAAGGCTTTTTTTATTGCCACTCTTCTTCCTAGTTTTAATCCCTTCGGCCAATTTCATTAACTTGTTTCTGTTTTTGGCAATGCTTAAAAGCGTGGCCGTGTCCATGTTGTTATGCCTATAGGCCATTTTTATCCGGGTACTTTACACATTCTGAAAATACAAACAACAAATAAATATTCTTAATAACTCAGCATGTTTTAGCGTATAATTACGCGTAAAAACGGCAATTTTTCATAATAATAATACTGTTGGATGATGATTAAATCGATTAAATACTTAAAACTTTTTTTCTTGCAAAATTAAATTTTTCCAAATTGTATTACAAATTCTGGATAATGAAAACTCTTAAAGTAAACAGAATTGAATAAAATTAGGGCAAAATAACCATCACGCTAACGGCGAAAGCGACTGAAATTGCTTTACCTAGTTATGATATTTTTTCACGTTAATAAAAATTTATCATCATCATCATCATCAAGAATATTATATTATATTAACAATAATAATCATCTTTATGAGCTTGTTTGTTTATAAACTTTCATTATCCTTATTTTTCTGTATTAAATCCTATAAGAAAAAATTAGAAACAAACCGAAGATGTAATTACTCTTAGCATCAATCCTATAAGGCAAGTTAAAAATAAACAGAATTGAACTACCGTGCAAAGCAGTATTGATGTTAAGTAACATTTTACACGCTTATAATACGTATTTTTAACGTCTCCGTTAATAAAACTCATTAAAACTCGACCAGTAAACATACGAAGATGTAATATATCACGAAACGCTTCCATGACATGTTACGTCTGTACTAAATATAGGTTATAGCATTTAAAAAGGCTCATTTCCGAAACATAGTATGGATAGCAGGCACGTCATTCGTGTAACCATCTAAAGTTAGCTAATCGAAAAACACTACAAAATGGAAAAAAAAACTGAAGGTCGTTAACGCTCTATCCTTTAAGAAAAAATATATATGTATAACAAGATGCAACAACACGGTCATTTACAGTCGTCAGTCTGTTCACGTACGCTTCATTGACACGAAAGATGACATCGAATGAGGTCCATATCGCGATAATGTTATCCGAAATGGCTTTTCGTATGCTAAATGCCGCCAAGAGATTTTGAACGGAAAATCGGGAGTCATTTGTTTCGCGTTAAGAAAATTCCCGTCTTCTTATCGTCGTAGACAAATATTTAACTTTAAACATTCTTGCAATTCCGAGTTTTAAAAAAAATTGTACACCTACACGATCGATAATTCGAGTGCTTTTTTTTATCATAGTATAAAATATATTACGATATTAGTAACGATTATAGATGCTATTATAGTAACAACAACGTGAGTGACTACTTACAAATATTCGTAACACATCTGAATGAACAGGATTTAGGCTAAACTGATGAGCAGACATTCCTCATTATTTGCCAAGCAAAGCTACCGGGACGAGTTTTGTTCGCTGCCAATTTTTTTTTCGTTTTAACGAGACTAATTCGCAATTTATCGAACATCTAAACATAAATAATCGGACGAGAACGGAGTTTTAATACATAAAAAATCTGTTAATCGTCGTAACCACACGTATAAATCATTTTGTTAGCCTTATATAAATAGCGAGCTTCGATATTTGTTCAGTCGGGGAGCAAAACGTTGTTTATGTAGTTCACGAACCCCGACACCAACGATGTGGCGACGGGAACGAAAATATAATTCGAGTGACAAATGTCCTTCTTTTCGTGATTTAAACGTCTGTATTTTACTTAATTACTTTCTTATCTAAATAATTCCACCGATAGCTACGTGAAATGGTTGAAATCTGGTCATTACACGCTCGACATCTCGGCCCAGAGACCGAGTTGTGAGCACCTGTGTCCATTTAGTTCATTTTTGTAGCAGATGCTACGCGACAACAACCGGATTTCGCTTTTGGCGCAACACGCTCTTTTCTCTTTCGTGTCGAACAGGTTTGAGAAGAAAATGTAATTTCATTCGTCTCGATTGCTGAACTTTTTAAGAACTTGTCAACTAGTCACGTGCCTGTAAGTAGTATAATTTTATAACTCGATAATAAAAGTTATATATAAGTTACCGCGGGAAAATAAATACTAAGCGAAGAACATTAGTCTGTATTGTTACTTATCATCACATCCTGTCATTTTCCTCCTTTGATCTAGCTCCCGTAATTAAATAAGTGAAGCTTAAATTGACATTATTAAACTGTTTATGGCCCTTCTTTTTCTTTATAAAAGACTTTCCCACATTTGCCCTACTGGGGCAGATTTGTTTGCAATTATATTTCGACGCGACCGATTTACCTACAAATAAACTGGCGACGTCAAAAAAAGTTCTTTTCTTCGTGCGACCCCCCTTGAGAAGAGGGTGACTAAATTCGGTATCTGTTAGTTATTTCGAGCATCTACGCAACTCGGGACCTCCAGTCCATTTTGCAGGGACGTTGATTTTGCTTGGCTCTTAGCCAAAACTGCTGACAGATCGATAAAATAGCATCATCGTGATGCGGGAGAATGATGCGAGCGAGAAGAAGAGATGAGAGAATAACGTGGGACACAAAACGCGTTCTCGTAGACTATAGTTATGGACGTTTGTTTGACCTTGAAGCGTCCTTACTCCACAGTCGAAACAATACCCATCATTTCGTCTGCTCTAATGATCATTTTCATAAACCGGACACACGTATCGTCTTAGGAAGATACTGTTAAATAACCAGGAAATAATAAAACTAAGGTCGACTTATTAGCGACCCTTAATACTTTCGACATTTTCCTGACTACTGGAGAGATTCGGCTGATGTTTATGCTCTAATTCTTCTAAAATTGCATCAACCTTGTCCTTCGGAGTATATCGTTCACCCATCCACAAATGCGGAACCTTTCCTATTGTCATATTTTCGGTACCAAAAATTCATGTGTTTTTAATTTCTCTACCCTTCGAGACCTCTTTATGAAGAAGCAGGTGGTCTTTGTAAACAGTGAGTCTTTCCTAAATGCGTCTGTTGCATTTTAATAGCGAGATCGTTTTAAATAAGTTTTTTTCCCTCCTACTTCCTTTTCATAGACTTTAATTCGTCACGTTACCCAAAATATATCTACCCTCGAGTGAATTTTATTAATTTTAGAAATATACAATTAAAAAAAGCAGGCGTGTGAGGAACTGGTTACGAAGCACCTATTTAGACTCGCGACTATAAGAAACGTGACATATGTTACGCCATGTATAAATAATCTTCTTGCCAAACAATCGTCGCTTCGTTTCTTCTATATAGTAGCCCTTGTCCCACAAACAGTAACAAGACATATTGTATCTTAGAACACAACTTAAAATGTTGGAAAATTTTAAATGAAATTTTAAGAGGAAGAAATATACCCGACCGGGTCGACGTCCCCCGAATTGGAATGTACCCAAGACATTAAAAAAAGACGAAAACAAAATATTCTGGGTTAATAGTTATTTTAAAATATAGATTTGAATCCAAGAATTAATTTTTTTCTTTCTTTAGTAAAAAAATTACTAAAATCGTTCTTACAACTAAAAACTGTAGTTAGAGAATTGACGTTTAATTTTAAAATCGAGTTTCTCTTCACTCCGTTCGTTTATAGCAATTTATACTCTGGGTTCGGGTTCATTTTAGAATGTAAAACCTTTGCCAACTTCGCTTTTCCGACCCACACGACTTCGTTGTTTAATTTAAATTTTCTATCGTTTAAAAAGTCATTCGGAAATACCGTGACCATCCACAATTATAGCAACTATTGTATAACTTTCGCATTTATCACGATTGTGTGGCATATTTTTACATCTACCTTCACTGATTATAAACAAAGATACCCGAGTCGTTAAAGATACAGAGTTATTTTACGAAAAAGCTGTAAATTTAAAACTCTGTGGACTTAGACAGTAACCTTCAAACGATCTCCGTCTAAACAACCTTTACAGTATTTTAATTGAATTTAAATATTTTATTGTCGCCTAATTCGATTTTGATGGCTATGACGTACCCTGTTTAAAAATTCGGTAAACAAGTAGAGAATTTTCTGAAATTTCTTACCTGTGAAATCGAATCGAACACGTGTAATCACCATTTTCATCTAACATAACTCGAAATCGAGTAGAAAAATCTCACTTAAAAACATTTTTTTAAGGATTGTTTACGAGTTAAATCGGACACGGATTAGAATTTTATCTGTCAGAAAGTTTAAATCGGTCTAAAATGTAAAGAAAAACACGAGAAACAAACACACTCACCTACCTTAGATATAGGTGTTACATAGCATTGTTTAATAGACGAGCGACGGCGTATCTATCCATTTCCATTGTACTAAATTGACATAAAACACATCTCGAACACACACAGCTAACATCTGTTTGTTGAACAAATCACGTGAAAACACGATCGCACTAAACTAGCCGAATAACAATCTGTACGATCTTCGTTTAGTCCGTTGCGCCAAGCGTGCCGTTTGGTTCGACTGTAATCTCGTATACAGACTAGGCAACGGCGAGAATCGGCGAGACGTGGTCCTACGTCGACGCCTCCACCCTGATTGGTAAGAAAGTTCCAGGTACGCGATTTCAAATTCGGAACGCTGACTCAAAAAGGTGGTGGATTTCGCAATGGTTAACATCGTCGACAAACTCGACGACATCCTGCGTTTATAATGCATTAAGAATTTATGTAATCAAAGCACGGAAATTCATCTTTCCTTTATTCATTTAAAAATACATGAAACGTGGCAAACGTGACGCGTGCTTACTAGTCTATTTTCGTGTGACAATAAACAGGAAAATACGGCATTAAGTCACGTGGCCGATTTTTTTACCGTAAATAATTTTAATTTTTTTTATTTAGTAGACAATAATATTAAATTATTAACACTTTTTTTGCTACAGTTCGGCGCAATTCACCTATCTTTCAACGCGTAGAAGCGCAGCAAAAATAAAAATTTTGTATATAATTAGACACGCAAATGAGTTTCCTTAGATATGACTCACTTAATGAATACTCGAATAAATTTGTAAACCAAATTTGGTTTAGTTGTAACGAGTTTTTTAACGCGATTACATACACATTTATGTAATTTTTTTATTAGCCAGATCGAAACTTTTTAGTAGCTCTGGGATTTAGTTGTAAGACGATAATGGTATAGGTGACGAAGAAACTAAAACAAGCAAGAATAAGGCGCCTGGAGACGACTACAAAATTCCAAATAGTGAGAGCGGGGCAGAGCTTGATTGATTGAGACTGCAGAAGCTCCACTTGCAGCAAACAATCTTCTTCTCTAGTCGGTAGAGCTAGTGAAAGACGACGCACACAGTCGACGGTACAGAGAAACACTTCTTTAACATTAGCAGCCAACAGAGACAAAACTAGAAGAAAGCACACGGACGGTAATAATTTAAATAAAGTGAAAGCTATGAAGGTTTCGTTTATAAATGGATCTTCTCCTTTATCTAATAGCAGCGATATCTCGTTGCAAACATATACGCACGTTACGCTATACCAAATAAACATCACCGGGGAGAACAAATCATCCATTTGTTGAACGCAAACTGTCAGACGGAAATGTTGCATCTGCAGTAATTTTACAGCAGAAACGTTTCTGATACGGACGGTTTTTATGCCTCTGTTATAATCATTAACTACCGTGTATATATTTCTACACAGTACAGAATATAAAACGATATAAAAATATATGGGTTGAAACACCATAAGCTGAGCCGTAAAAATGTTAACTGCTGGCAAAATATATTTTAAAAAATTATACCATTTTTCCACTCGTAGCCCGTAAAAATAGATATCGTAATATACTTGTAGAGGGTAAAAGGATAATAGCATATAACCTATAATAACTGACGACGTGCCGTACACAGCTATCAGGATTAACGATCCTTTCATCCACTTTTTTGTGGAGGCGATGGAATTCGGTGTTTGCACTTGGCTCAGCATCGTCAATAAATCGTTTAATTTACTTTTTCTGATCCACATCATGTCTATAGTAGATGCCGATGCCAGACAATGTTCTAATAAAGTAAACGAATACCAGAGAGAATTCTTTTCGGTGTGAACAAACAACCAACTGAAAAAATAGCACAGGTATGCGTGAAGTGTAAACATACCTATTGGGTAAAAACATTCGCTATTTTCCAAATTTAAAAAGCCTAAAGATCGTAAAAGAGAAAATACCGGTTGTAATAGTCTACGAATAGCTTTCGAAGAATCCGTCCTGTAAAAGTCGGTCGTAGATTTAAAGGCCTGTATCCTGATCATTATATCCTGGAATACTGTTTGCTGCTTGCTAGCTTCTCTATGGGTGCAATTTTTCTGGTCTGTGCAGCTCGTATATATAATATTCTATACGAAAACCTAATTAATAAAACATCTGTAGGTATATCTAGCCAATATCGTCCTCCTTTTGTGTTTTTTCATACAGGAAAAAAGGCTTTTGTGTTCTTTTGTGGGTGAAATGACAGATTATCGATAACGCTCCGTGGCAAAAGAGGATTTTTCTGAAAGAAAATCTTTATCCGCACATCTATCAGAGTTAAACCTCAAAGCCTATTTTCTATGGTTTATTTATCCAACTTAATTAAATATCATTTAAGCTCCAAGAACTGGATATTAAATTAGGACAACAAATTATTTTTATAATGAGTGTCATGTGACCTAAATTAATTAAGAGAAATTATCTAAACAGAACGAGAATCAAACAGTTGTAAAAGTGAAATATCTTGAAAAGATTTTTTCCACTTAAAGAGTGATTGATGACCATGTCAACCTGAATTCTTGGAGCATATCCTATTATTTACACCTTTATAAAGATTTAAAATGAATTTTGTGATGTATACAGCTTTTGTACCTCTTTTCTGTGCAGTTTTTTCTTCTTTTAACAAAAGCAAGCAATTTTTCATTAAAATAACTTCAAAAATCTTCATTAAATATTCCAAGATACAAAAATTTAATACATTTTGTAATATAAGATTGTTTGATAAATTACAATTTGTGTTCTATTAATTTATATTGATGTAATGTATCAGATGATGTAAAGTTGAATTTAGCATGTTATAATGGCTCCTACAGAGATGGTAGATATAATAATCTCCTGTTAAATTTATGATAATTGAAACAGGAGGAAACTTTTCTGCATAATATTCCAATTACTGTGTATGAAATATTTTCAATGCTTTATGAAAGGAGCTGTAATTCTTAAATTTAAGCTACCACACTTACAAATGAAGCTTTTCAAAGGCAGTGAATACTATTCAGGTTTACTAAAAATACTTTGAATATGAAACCTGAGATGTTTTTCAAAATAATTTATAGACATAATTCCAGAATGTCTTCTAACTTTGTTGTTATAACCCAAGTTAAAATAAATATTCTAATCAATTAATACATCTACAGATTAATTCATAATTTGACAGTAATTTGTATTCATATACTGTATTAATGTTTTATTAAGATTTAACTTTTATGACAGAGTTTCTTATATTTAATAGCTTTATAATGAATAATATAAAATTTTAAATAAATTTTTAATATTTTAAAAATCTTTTTAACTGAAATACATTAATAATGACAAATTTGATTTTATTAATTCTTTATATATGTGCATGGTCAATGATGTTGCTTAAATGTGTAAATAAGATCAAAAAATTTCATTTTTAAAGATTAAATAATTTATAATTATTATAAATTTTAATTAATAATTTTCATTTAAATTGTTTTTGTAGAATAGAATTACTTTAAATATATGAACTTTAAGCTTTGAAAGCTGATTCTTTTACTTATTTCTCTAAATAAACTTTATGAAAATAAAAGAATTATTTTTCAGTAATTTTTAAAATTTTCAGTAAAACGGAGAAGTAAAACTATTTAAGTTATGTCATATTTCAATTGATAAAAGTAAATACCTTTTCTAAACTTCTATTGATAAGATGAACAATGATAAGTCAGGTAAGTTAACTTGCATCAAGATTACATTTAATTAATTGACAAATTTTATATCAAGATTGTTAACAAAATAATTAGGACTTTAATAATAAATTTAACTGTTATTATTTGAATACAATTAAAAATGTAATATAAACTTTGATAAATTTAGACAAAAAATTTAAATTATTAAACCAAATTATTTGCCTAACAAATGATAAATGAATCTTCAGTAGAACTGGAAGTGCATTTATGAATAAATTTCAGTTTAAAATATTCCAAGTCTGAAGTTTTGGTACTCCAGTTTCAAATCAATACTTCAAATACAATTTTCATATTTTAAATTGCAAAGTATTTATCTCAGTTAAACAAATTTAGAGATTTGTATTCAAAGATTCTAGTAAAGACCTATTTACTAGAATCATTGTATATTTATAATTCTACATGAATAAATCACTACCATTTCATATTTTATCTATTTTTAGACTACATTGCCTAGATCATATATAACAACAGGAAGAGTAAGTTGCTTAAATGTTTCATCATGTAATAATAAAAAACAAATATTCTATATTCGGTTTTAAATATATATTTATTTAAATATTATTTAAACATTTTTCCTTTTTTTTGTATTTGATAAATAAATACCAAAAAATTTTGCATTTTATCAACATTATATCAAAAGGTAAAACCATAACTTAGTCCCAGTCATTACCATCATCATCTCTTTGTAAGGAAGACAGCATGACATCTTGTATCTTTGGTCTAGGATCACTTTCTAAAGTTGTTTGCACAGCTCCTGTCTTAGATAAAATCCATTCCAATTCTAAATAAAATAATATATATACATTGAATTTGATAAAAATTGTCAGGACAAATAAATATTTAAAATTTTACAAAATTTTAAAAAATTCAGTAAAGTAGACAATACATAGGTGTCTTCTTACCTTAGTTTTATCAATTTTATTTATTATTTTTTAATTTTGCCATCACCAGAGAAATATTTTTTATCATTTTACATATTGAGATAGACGAGTAGCCTCAAATGAAAGGTCGACTACACTGTAGAACTATTAATTTTTCTTCATGTGAGTGCAAAGAACAACATAAGATGACACCTATGTATTATCTACTTTGCTAAATTTTTAAAATTTTTGTAAATAATTAAAAAAAAAAAAAACATATATATATAATTTCTTAATTAACACAACTCAATTTTTACTCCTATATAAAATAATATCATCATTATTGCTTTTCATTTTCTAATTCAAAAATAACCTATAAAAATGTAGTGTGTGCTATTCATATTCATTTATGAATAAACAACTCATCACAGCATTGAATATTACAAAGACCAAATGTACATATCAAAATTTAATTATAATTCAGTAATTTAATTGTATAGAATATTCTTTTATTCTATTTAGAATAACAGTAACACTTCCTGTTTCTTTTTACATATAAACCATCTGTAATAAAATATTCATTACTAAATTCTGCAATATTCATCCATTGAAAGTTCCACATTTACTTCATTAAAAATTTGTCTTACAATCTTAAAATACAAGAATGATACTTAAGTTTTAAAACAGTAATAAAATCTTTGAAAAAATATTTTATAATATGTTCATTACTGAACTATGAAAATTAAATTAAATTTCAATTTAAAAAATTACATATTTTAATATAAATAAACTTTACTTTTTTAAACATTAGGCCTATATGAAATTAAATATAAACATTTAACATAGGAAAACATTTTAATAATTATTATAAAAATGATCAACTTATATTTGATACAATATACTGACAGAAAACAATATTTTATTCATAAAAAATGAATATAGTAAATTATGTTTATCAATAATGTAATCTGGCATATCCTGTATAGTATGTATGAATACTTCACATTATGAATATTTTATATTCATGGATTCATATAACAGAGTTTATATTCTAATATAAACTGTGTTCTATGAATCTTCCATGAATCTGTATAACTATACATGAGTATGTATAACTAAATACTAACATATTGCTTTTGAATCAAATAAAATTGAAGCATTTTCATTCTCAAATTGTTTTTATCTATATAAATATACAACTTTGCATTACACAGTAATATGTCAGCATTTAAAAACAGAAAATTAATTTTATATGCTATTATAATGTGCAGAACAATGCCTATAGATATTACATTACCACTATACAGACCACTATTAATATAAATAATTTCTTATTTCAGACAAATAATATCTTGCACTTAAGATTGTCCAGAATGCACTATTTTTAATTTTTCTATTTTATTAATTCTAAAATTTTCCCCACAAGATATTTTATACATTAAAACTCAATGAAAATCATCTTGAGGAAAATAAAAAAAGCAAGAAACAAAAATTTTAGATATTAACTAAGTAAATAAATAAATTCCATATAACTGAATTTAATAATGATTTATATAATCATTAGCAAATTCAGTGTAACTTGATATTATAATTATATTTTTTAGTAATATAAATTAAATAGATTTTAATATTTTTAGATGCTTGTTGTTTAATTTAAATATCTAAAAACATTTATTTAAATTGTATCATGTTTAAATAACTATTTTTCTTATGAATGTACGAGTAAATTAAAGTTAACATCCAGGATGTATTGCTTACAATCCATTCCTCAATACAAACTTTTATCTAGGAATAGGTTTTCTAAAGTATAATATGAGTTTTGATGATTAAAAACAGCTGCTAAATCTTTAATATAATTTTATTCAATAATTAAAATCATGATGATTTGAGATATTAAATTATTTATAAGTAACACTTATATATAAATAATTAAGTATGATAAAAATTCTTAATTATATATTTCTTATTTATCGTTTCTAATAATTTATATATATATTTTGAAATTTATCTTGCAAAGTGGATTAGAGTTCAATAAACAGAAATATCAATTTAAAAAAGGGCCAGAGTATAAAGTTAATTAATGAAGTTTATCATCAAGTTTTGAATTATTATACAAAGATTATCTTTTATTTTATTTATTAATTTTTTTTGTATAAATTCTTACAGTTTTCTTTCAAAATCAAAAAGTCTACATTAAACAAAGAATAATTATTCACATTTTAAATGTGGATAATTATTTTAAAATACTTAAATGAATATTTAAATTATATAAATATTAATTTAATAACAATATGCTTAATTTCTTAATGCCATTTTTCCTGAACTTATCCTAAAGAAATAAAAATGTTAAATAATGATGACAGTATACAAAATACCTTTCTGAATATTAGCTGTATTCTAAAAATAAAAACCAGTACATGACTATATTAAAAAATTAAGAATAAAGATAATGGATTTATAATTTAGATTTTGACATTCTTCTTACCATCAATTTTTAAATTCATTCCTCGGAATGTATCTGAACCAACAAGCTGTTTTTTCATATCTCCCTCAAAATAGACAAATATGGTAGGTAAATTACGATCAGGGAAATTAGGGATGCATGTAGTAGATATACTTTTCAAAAATTTTGTAGCAGGAAATTTTGCTGCCAGCTGTGTTAAATATTGATTAATAAGAGTACATAGAGGAATTCTGAAATTAAAAATAAATAGAATAAATTTCATAATTAAAGTTTTAAACTAAAATTCAACTTACTAATAAGATAAAAATTTTAAGATAGAATTATAAAATTACAATGTCAATAATCATCTTTAAAAAATTTAAATTAATTCTTTATAGTTATTACAAAGAATTAAGTTAACCTAAAATTTTTTCCTAATAAAAAAAAAAATATATTAATTTGTTCTCTGGAAACCTTTTAAATGAGGCTTAGACTCTGTACACACTAGGCGTTTTTCAACGCGCGTTTAAAAGAACCAAGAGTTCTATGTAGCCGTACACACTCAAAAGCCAAGCGCGCGTTAAACGCGCGTTTTGCGAGCGCTTATAGATTTTTGTTAAAACGCGCGTTTTGCGAGCGCTTTACGGGCGCTTTGAGATATATGTGCTGCCATGTTACCGTACATGCGATCGCGCGTTTTGCGGGCGTCAGCCGAGCGCTTTGAGATATATGTGCTGAAATGGAGAACGATCATTTCGATACTGATCTATTTATTGATGAAATCTAAAAGAGACCAACCATCGTCAAAGGATTTTATAGATATTTTAAAAGAATTAAAAAACTTGAATTTATTTTGTCTTAGTTTTGGATACAACGTCGCAAACATTTCATGCGTCAGTCTATCTCGTAATATTGGGTGCACCCAAAATTCTCTTTGCCTCCGCCGTCGTCTTTTATAGCGACGATAGAGGAGCCACACACAAGCAATCACTTCCACATCCATTTCCAAACCGAGCCAGTGCGCATGCTCCGCTAAACGCTCGTCGAACGCCGAGCTAACGCGCGTTAGCTCGGCGTTCGATGAGCGTTTAACGCGCGTTGAAAAACGCCTAGTGTGTACAGGTCCTTAAACTAAAATGGTTATTTCAAGAAGCAAGTCAATTTTTATCTTATATATTGATTATATTTAGTTAAACTTCAATACACATACAAATAAATGATCAAAATAAATATTGAATTACGAAAAAACAATTTTTTTAATTAATTATTTACAGTATATAATTTGTAAAAAATTTTGAATTAAAAAGATAAAATAGTCTAATTTATTCATTCTTTTATCTATCTAATGTTCAATTTTTAATAAAAACTTTCTAGTGTTGAGTTATTTATATACATGTGAGTGTAATAAAGTTTATCTGAAATAAAAACAGATTGTTTGCTTAACAATTTGACAATCATCCTAATTTTTAGTTTGTTACTAATTAATAATTTAATTAAATAATGTCTAAACAATAATTAAAATCTAGAAGTGATTTTACAATTAATCAATTATGATTTTTGTTAGTACTTACAATAAATTTTGAAAGAAATAAGAAGTGATATATCACTTCTTATATATATAAGAAAGTAAATAAATGTTATTTTCTTATAAATTTGTATATATATATAAATTATTGATTTCAGTTGAAATACAATTAAAAACTTCATTATAAATAAAACAAAAAATTATTTAACTTTATTTTGATTATTCAACTTTAATTTATTCAATACACTGAATAATAAATTATATAATATAATAAAATTAATAATATACTGAACAGCATAAAAAATAATGTTTATTAATTTAAATAATCAAAAATATGAATATTTTCTGTAAATCATCAATCCTACTTTCTTACAATAAAATTTTTTTAAAATATGAATTATTAAAGTCAAAAACACTTTTTTAAACATTTTAAAATACGTTAATCTTCATTTTTATAAGCAAAAGATGAAATTTAAATTTTTTTTAATAACTTAAGACTCAAAATATAATAATGTTATTAATACTGAAATATTGTAATGTTAAAAAATAACATTTATTTATTTAGATGCTTGCAACTACTTAAGTAATACTCTTACACATAATAAATTGCATTAAATCAAGTAATTAGTAGTAATCCAATAAAGTTTTAATAGCTATATAAACATACATACATACATATGTATTAAAATTTATATTTAAATTTAAGACTATTGCTTAAGTTATTACAATAAAAATTTGTATTTTAATTTGAATATTTAAATTTATTTCATTAAAAAATGTTTTTAAAATATGTTAAACATCCTAGAATTCTGTCTACAAAGTGCATGTATCTAAGCATTCTTCTTTTAATTAAAGGTCAGCTATATTTTTATGAAAATAATAAAACTATTATTCAAAAAGTAATAGAATTATTATTATTTATCTTAAAATTAATTAGCAACTATTAAAAAAAACATATATTTATATACCTATTCTTTCATAATACTGTACTGTATATAATATTTATTAAAAAAGAATATTTTCTTTTATAATATACAATAATCACACAAATATGTAAATATTGATAATTGCATTTGTTTAAATGATGTAATAAATAGAAAAGCATTTGAATAATATATTTTATAAATGGATAAAAGATATGCATATACAACAAATCTTTCTTATAAAACAACAGTAAAATTGCACTTTACAAAACAAAAACACTTAAAAAATTAAAAATCAAACATACATTAACATTTAGATTATATATTGGTCTAATTATAAACTGATATAAATTCTTATAATGTTGTAAAATAAATCATCTTTTACAAAATTATACAATTATACTAAATTTTATCTGAAGTCCATCAAAAAAATTAAAACTCTCTTTTATAATATTAAATTAATAGCAAACTTTTCTGTGTTTATCTCTTAAGTTAAATGTTAATAAACTATGTTTTCCTTCTAAAAATTTAGTTCACAACTGACATAAATTTTCTAATTATCAGCGGGAGATTATTATTTTTTTAATGCATTAAAGAACAAAGAAAAATACTAAAATCCTCTAAAGTGTTAGTCTATATAGTCAGAATTAAATAAAAGAAAGTCATTAGTTCTTTATTATGATCATCCCTTGTTACATGATCTACTTAACCTTATTCTCATTAATCTCTAAAACTCTGTTAAGTTTCCTTGTATTATCAAGGAAACTTAACACAGTTTTAATCTGTAATATTTTAAACAAAGTTTTTTACTCATTTACTTAATGTTTATTAGAAATAATTTCTTTATTGATGCATCTTATTTTCTTTCAGTTAACACCTAATTATTATTTATTTAATTTTTATTACTTAAGTACTAGAACAATATTACTTTGATAAAAAATGTTTATTTCATTTTAAACTAAGACCAAAGTATTGTCAATTTATATATTAATGTATGTATCATAAATTATTTGTTTCATCAATTTATTGACTATGCTTTAAATGTTGTAATGCTTTAAATTATTTCCAGAATGATAACGAAGTAATTTTTATTTTATTTAATAACTTCCTTAACATTAGAAATTCAAATTATACACAATGATTCTTCAAAGTTTGAATTACTTTTTATTAAAAATATATATAT
>NW_019385021.1:278516-285067 GCF_000671375.1 Centruroides sculpturatus | reverse complement strand
TTTTTTTTTAAATAAAAAGTAATAAATAAAATAATCTAAAATAACATAACAACATATTTTGAAGTAGAAATAACAAATATATAAGTTTTAAAATAATATTTTGAAACATATTTTAAAATTACCCATTACAAAATCTTTTCTTTAACCATGAAATAATAAAAACAAATCAATTTTTCATTAACGGAATTTTCTATCAAATTTGTATAAATGTTATATTATTAAAATCAGATTTGCTATTAACATTAAAAATTTATGTCAGAGTTTTTTTCCTTAAAAACTAAAAAATATTTCATAACGAAACAAAAAAAATATTGAAAAATTTTGTTTTAAATCTTATTAAATCTACAAAAATTAATTTTTTTATTTTGCACAACTATTTTTCTACTTTTAAAGATTTTAATACATTAAATTTTGAAACAAATTACTTCTCATTTCTTCATAAAAATAGTTATATTGATAAACAGTATTTCTCTTGTATTTTTTTTATTATAATTAAGTTTGAAGACACACACACATGTATATATATATGGTCTATCCAGAAAGTTTACAAACTTTGTAAATAGTAGTTGTTTGCATTTACCTAGAAGTTAGGTAAATACAATTTACCTAATTTAAATAATACCTAAATAAAAATAAACTAATTTTCTTTAGAAAATGTAATTTAAGAAAGACCCTCAGATGTAAATATTGCTGCTTTCTTAGCATAGAATCCAAATATGTTAACATGTTGTTAGAGTTCCATTTAAAATTTCAGTTACCCTCACCTTACCCTCATGGGGGTCACATGGGAGTTCTTTAGCTGATTTAATAGTACCTTTACCAGTTTGTACATTGATGAAAAAATTATTTTTAATCATTGATTAAATAACAATATCTTGAGTTGTAACATTTTATTTGGGCTATGCTGTATATACATATATATATTGATCTGAATTCTTTTATCAGTTTAATATAAAAACTAATAAAGAATATATTGAATGCAATGAATTCAGATATTTAAAATTTACAGCATCTAAAACCAGAATAATAATAATAATAATTATAACAATAATAATTATCTTTAATAGATAAATGAAGAAATCTTGTTTTTTATTCTTCTTGGTGTCCATTATATATAACAAGGAGATGAATGACATATACAGAGAAATTACCAATGCAAACAACATCAAAATAGCTTATAAAAAAAAGTCAATCAATTTTCTCATTAATTAGGAATGATAAAGACCTGGTGGTAAAAAGGTTCTCGTTGGGAGTGTATGCCATATGCTGACAGACCCCCAGATTAGACTGCATCTTGATATATGTTGGGACCACTGCAAAGGCTTTTGAGATAATAATCAAACATCATCAATATAGCACCAGAAATAAGCTTTTACAACATAGCATTCACTGCTTACATGGAGGATGAAGATGTACTTGTGAACTTTGATCAAGCAAGATCATTACATCATACATTGAACCTTGATGTCTTAAATATCTAGAATGTGTTGAAATCAACAGAGCTGTAAGGAGTCAAAAAGTGATCAATTATAAAGAGATAGATTCTTTATCTACTGCATGGAGGGTGTGGTTTGTGATACTTTTCTGTTTGTGACTTCCTATTAAATTATTGTAAAATTTTTCATATCTTGGTGCAAAATTGAAATGGTTTTACAGTGCACATGCAGAGCTTCTGCTACTAGGAATTTTTGTAATTGAATTTTATTCTAAAAAGTTTCCATTGGATTGAATTCTGTTCTATTTAAAGACTTTTGTTTGTTTCTGCATTCAATGTAGTTTATCTGATGATGTCCATTTTTAAACAAATAAAAACATTCATATCTATTGAGATTTTAACTGGTCTTAGTGTTTGAGAGTGTCCTTATACAAATAATAACTTTTTTAATTTCTTGTTTTAAATCAATGTAATTAAGAACTTTTATATACAGCTTTTTTGTTCTTATTATAAACATGGAGGTAATCAGTTAACTCATATTCCATAGACAATTAATCACAGCTATTTACAAATTAAAAATAAAGTAATTAAATTTATAAAAATTCTGATTAAGTGGATATAATAACATAATTATTAAAACTGGTCTTGCTTGACCTATTCAACCATATCATTTTTTGAACAAATGACAAAAAAATGTCTTTTTCTAACAATTGTTATCACCTATAAAAAGCTAAGGAAATCTATCTTATGGTATTTATACAAGAAACAAGACATTAAATATATAATAGATATGTAAGAAAAATTTCAAATTAATACCAACAGAACACAAGATATGAATAAAGAATTATACCATGCCATATGTAAAAATGAGAAACATAGTTAAGTAAGAACATTTCTAAATGTTCTTACTTAACTAGAAATGCATTACTGTCCTAGAAATTTTATTTTTAATTGTGGAATAGTGACAATTTGTAATTTCGTTAACACAGATTCATTTGCAGTTTTCAAACAGATGGAATTCAGAACTGCATAATGACATCTGATTTATATTTCACTAAAAATTTTTCAAAAAACAAATAAATGTAACATTTTAAACATTGGAATAGAAATAGTTAAAAAAAAAACAAAGTAATAAAGAGTTTGTAATATCAATTTTAATATAATTTAATATTTGAATATTTAACTGAAAATTTCTTTATTTTGAATTAATTTTATTTAATCATATATTTTGTTATTAATACATTAAAAAGCCTTTTATATAGTAAATGATGATTATTAATGCCACTTTTGCTTTGTAATAGTATTTCTAAATAATTCTCTAGAAATCATTAATGGTATTCCTGGATAATATCACATCTTTCAGTATACTAAAGAAAAGTAATTATTGAAAAGTAATTATGAATTGGTTTATTAAAAATACCATCATAAATTTTTTCACCATATTCAAGATACCATTCATATATTACCATAAATAAACTTTTTTTTGACATTAAAAAGTAAATATTTACGATTTAAGAAGAAAGCTATTTAAATATAACATTTTTCTTTATCAGTTAATTCTTAATCATTTAGTTTATTAGTTAAGAAACTTCAATATTTGAAATATATTTTCATAAAAAAAACTCAAACATTTGATAGAATTTACTATATTAAAATATAATTTCTGTAAACAATAGAACATACAACATATTCAAGAAACAGTGAATCGAAACACAAACATTTTGCAAAATCAAAATATCAATTAACTATAGTATATAATCTCAGTGCACAACTTGTAGCTTGCGAGCGTGTTGCTCATGTACCATTTTAATGTGGCTCACTGCTGGTGTATTCAGATTCATCACGTTTATTAAAAATAAAGTTTTAAAAATTATACATACATACATACATACATACATACATACATACATACGTGTGTGTGTATGAACTGACAGACGGTTTCAACCAGATAAAATAAATCCAACAAATATTTTCATAATTTATTATATAAATATTTATTGTATAGTTACCCTAATTTTGTCTAAATATGAGCCAGAGAAAAAGAGAAAATGGACATATACTTACAATTTTCAAGATTGGAAAGAGAAATATTTTATTTATTTATTTTAAGAACAAATGTATTTGTTTAATTTGTGGTTCAACAATAACATTTTACAATGGTTCATAAAAATATGATGCTGAATATCCTATTAACAGCAGTTTAAGAGAATCTGAAGTGAAAGAATTGAAAACCACATTAGTTGCCCAACAATCTATATTTACTAAGTCCATGACTAAATCAAGAGCTGCTACAATTGTTTCACTTAAGATTGCACATACACTTGCAATGCATGAAAAACCTATTGACAACAACAACATAAAAAGGCAATGCTCACTGCATCAGAAACACTGTTTCAGGAATATAAAAATAAGAAGGAAATCATCAGCTATTGATGTTTAATTATCAAAAAAATTCAGTTACTCATAGAATAGAAGAAATGTCTGAAAATATCAAATTACGAAAAAAAAATTTAAAAAATTTAGAAAAATGCATTTTTTTAAGTTCACAATGTGATGAATCAACAGATGTCTGCAACATTGCTAAAATAAATATTGTTGTAAGGATGGTCTTTAACGACTGCTCAGTAAAAGAAGATATATTCTCAGTTTTGTAACTACAAGGAAATACATATGGAAAGAACATATACAAAGTTATTAAAAGCTTCATTAAAGAATTAGTCTGCCCCTTCAAAAACTTATGTTCATAACAACTGACAGAGCACCTGCCATGATTGGTGTTTACTTAATCCCATTATATAAGAATCATGTTGAGTTTCCAAATTGTCACTGCATCATTCATTTGTCAACAGGCATTATGTACAAAAGTATTGCATTATGAACATGTCATGAAAATTATTCTAAAAATTGTAAATTCTATTTGAGCCAGACCACTTCAGAGCAGATTATTCAAAATACTGACTGATGAACTTAATGCTGAGTATCGAACTTTAATATTACATATATTGATCATGAACTGGATTACTGTAAATATCAATACTTAGATAAACAACATATTCCAGCAGTTACTTTTTATTCATCTAAAGTTTTCAGCTATCTTTGTAGCCATCATCAAGATCAAATGTTTTTAAATAGTATTCTTTAAAGTTTAAAAAAAATTATATTAAATTATTTTAACTTAAGTTTAAAAATTAAGTAAAATTATTCTAAACAAGAATAATTTAAATACATAAAAAATATTATGTATTTAAATTATTCTTTAAAGAATATTTAAAAAACGTTCAAACCCAATGATGGCTACAAAGATAGCTGAAAACGTCAGATGAATAAAAAATAATTGCTGGAATAGGTTGTTTATCTAAGTATTTAATATTATATTCTGAAGTTAGATGGCCTAGTAAGGCAAAAGTCCTACATCGATTTGTAGAGCTTCTTCCAGAGATAAAGCTGTTTGTAGAATTCAGAAACAAAACTTATGAAGAACTTAATGGTCACTGCTGATTGTCTGATTTATCCTTTCTTACTGTTATAACAACCAAAATGAATAAACTCAATCTTGAACTTCAGGTGAATCAAAGAACTCTTTTTGAATTAATAGGAAGTGTAAATGCATTTCAGTCAAAATTAAATTTGTGGATATCCCAAATTAAAGAATATAACTTCACCATTTTCCAAACTTAGAGAACTATATTCATAAATATAAGGAAATTGAATCAGATAAATATTCTGAAAATATTGCTGAACTTAAAAATAATTTCAAAATTAGATTTTCTGATTTTCATAAAATTCATCCATTGTGCATTCATGTTGATACTAATATTTATGAAATATCACAAAAGATTTCAATTATGTTTAATAAAAATGTCAGTATTTTAGACATGGAAATACAGTAACTGATTTTCAATCTGACTTACAATTAAAAAGAAGAGTATCACAAACTGGTTTTTAAACACTTGTGGATGAGAGAAAATACTCACTTATAAAGAAAACTTTTTAAAAGTTAAACTTCTGCTTTGAATCAACTTACCTTTGTGAAAGTGGCTTTTCGACAATGAAATCTTTAAAATCAAAGTTCAGATCAATTGAGCATCTGAATGATTGTATAACTCTTGCTGTACAACGTTTTACAGAGCTTCTTCCAGAGATAAAACTGTTTGTAAAATCCACAAACAAACAACTCATCGTAGACTGCAATTTCTTACTAACTAAACACACTCAAGAAAACCTTTAAATATGCAGCCGTATTTATTAAATTCTAACGTTTTCGGTCATATTCAATGACCTTTCTCAAGAAAAAACAGAAAAAAATCGAACTCCGAATTTGAATTAACAATACAAGCATTTTGGAACGTTTTTAAAAATGATATTCTACTGGAATAACGCCATCTCTATATAACGGTTGTCATTATATAACCACATTAGCTATTAGAACGTTAAAAATATGATGTTCAGGATATAAAATAACAGTAAAAATAAACATAAAAATACAGACATAAAATACCAAACATACACAATGTGTTTAGCAAATACATTAATTTAAGATTTCTGCCGTTAAGTAAGTTGCCGCTGTCCATCGTTCTTGATGTTTATAATACACTTGCTCGCCAGGCTGCCGATACTTTGCTTGCATCTCGGAAGTTGATAGCTAATCCTTTTTGGCTTGTTTTGCAGATATGCCAGGCTTCAGTGTACCGGAGGTGCTTTTTGTCGCGAACTATTTGTATCAATCTGGCTCGGTCCCATTCAGCTTTGACCTCTTGGAGGTCAGCTAAGACGTAAGTCGCCAGCGCTGTGCACGGTTGTTCGCTTCTTATGTTTCTCTGGTGTTCTGCCATCTTTTCTTTGAGGGATCTTCCGGTAGCTCCGATGTAGAACATCATATTCTGCCTCCGCGTGTCTGTAACGGGGATTCTGTAGACCCCTGGAAGAGCGTTCTTGTCTACGCTATCTTTATCTGCCCTCAGCAATTGATAAATAGTAGGATTCCTTTTGTATATTATTCTCTTCTTCGTAGCTGCTCCTATTCGCCTATAGACACTGCTCAGTGAGGCCTTATATTCCATCATTGTGAACTCTTCTGTATTTTGTACGTTTCGCACCTTGCTACGTGTCTTACTTT
>NW_019385021.1:269426-278055 GCF_000671375.1 Centruroides sculpturatus | reverse complement strand
AAAAAAGAAAAACAACAGTTTATATCGCTCTTTCAAAAAAATCGGATAGTCTCCCAAGCAGTCCAAGCAACCACAGGTTAAATAATAGGCAGACCACGCCCCAAACCGAAATTTACATAAAAAATAACCACTACTTTCACTTTAAGCCTTAAAAAATAAATCAAAATCAGAAATAACTTTTTTAAACTGATTAAATGAAAAACAGGGAACCCCAAAGGTCTCCTCACGTAATTTTGACAAAAAAGTACAAACAGCGATAATATGAAACGCATCCAATGGCGAGTCAGCCACACCACAAACGCAACTGTCTCTTCTAAAAAAGAAAAACAACAGTTTATATCGCTCTTTCAAAAAAATCGGATAGTCTCCCCGTATTACAGTAGTTAAAAATTACAAAATTAAAATACAAAATACAAAAAAAAAAAAACTTTGAAGCCTTCTTCCAACTATCCACTCACAACCAATTAACAATAGAAGAGTCAATTTTTCTTTATAGGATTTTCTTGATGTACACGTATGCAAATTATTTAAAAGTTCTCTGATGCCCAGAGTTTTTGTTTTTCTTTTTGTAAAACTAAAAATTAAAAAATCCAGATGAAGTAAAAATTTTTGCTTAGAACATTTGGAAGATGCATTTTTCAAAATATTTTCCCATAAATTATCATTTTTGATATTAAAATCACTCTTTCAAAACTTGTTATAGGAGAATAAACAGTGACTTTTTCAAACCGAAACAAAGGATTTATTAATTCAGTAATTTTAATTTCAAAGTTACAATATTTTGAGAATTTCCACTTCATTTCCTGAAATGAGATGTTAACAGTATGAAAATCCTAGTTAATTTTTTTTTTTTAATTTTGATGGAAGGATTTATTTTAGTAATATTTAGGAACATGCCCATTTTTCAAACATGAAATATGTGAGGAAACTGGCTATAGCTAGAAATTTAGATACAGCTTACAAGGTTGCTAACAATTCTTGTCTTGTAACGATAATAGAAATGAAAATGTTCTTTTGAAATGTACAGTACATTAATTATTGAAATACATGAGATTAATTACTATATTATTTTTTTATTACAATAATAAAACAAGTCTGCTATTTTATTTTTACATTCATTTTTGTACCAATGAGTAAATAGTGAAACTTGTTAGCCCAGTCAACTCTTCTAGTAGAATTTTGTAAAGAGAATTATTAAAAAATACTAATTTAGAAGCAAGTCTAGAAGAAAACAGAAAGTTATGTTAGTTATCCATTGAGAATAGAAAAAGCAAAACATTTTAAAAAACATTAAAACAACTATTAATGTAATAAATTTTGCAATTAAGGTCAATGATATAATTATTAGATCGGTTAAGAAAATAAAATGTACATTTTAATTCATTAAAGTTGTAAGTTAGAAGGTCAACTAAACAGAAGCTTTAAGTAAATAAGTTTTTGTCGTGTGTATTTTACTTTTGTAAACAAAATGAATATTATTTTTAATACTCTCTTCATAAATTTAAAAATGTAAAAAACTAAAATGATTTTTAAAATTTATTTAAAGATTTTAATAATTAATTATTAAATTAATGTTGTTATTAAATTTGATAATTAAAGTAAATAAATAGCAAGAACTTACTAAATTATTACTGTATTTTTTAATATTGATTACATATTTATATTTAAATATTTAATTTTTTTCTTTGAAAATTATAAATTGTTTTTCTTGATATTGTTATTCAATATGTGTGTCATTATTTGTAATATCCAAATAAATAATTTAATATTGTGAGGACCCAAACGGGGTCCGAAAGGAGGCCATTAACGACTTTTTAAACGAGTCAAGTTTCGTAGTGTGAAAGAGCGAACTTAAAGATCGGATTTTAACAATGAACCTTTTGTCTTGTTAAAAGATTTTGAACAATAGATAGAGTAAAGTCGAAGAAAACGAGGTTGGAGAGGAGTTGTGTTCCGACGCGACGTTGACCTCTCCCGCGCCCTTCCTGGGGTTTCAAATTGTCACCATGTGACGAGGAGAGACCAATGGAGAGGCGACCGCGGTGGAAAAATCGATAAAACTGCGTTTTCGGGAACTTTATGGGGTCTTGGGTTTTGGTGTGTAGTGCTCACCTATCGGGATTTGGTGCTCCCGACCGAGATGCAACGAAGGCTCTTTCGACGACCTAGGAACTGGTTTTGCCAACCTGTCCACTCTAGGATCGCCGAGGTTCGACGTGTCAACCGAGGACATCACTACAAGTGCTGGTGCATGCCCCAAGGCCATCATTCTCTGCGTCCCCAGTGCCGAAAGCTCCCCAGGGACCAATCGAACATTCGAACTTTTTGATTTTTGGGAACTGTTACTGAAACCCATCGTGGGATAGACTCTTGCCCGACTTATTGGATGGTTGTAAGAACAATTTATGTATATTATTAAAAGGTTTTATATGGTAAACCTGTCTCGTTGAGTCATTCTGCACCCACATGACGGTATTGACCGCTCGGCTGTCGAAAACACCTCAACCCTAATCGGCTGACCTCACAATATGACAAATGTTGGATGTTAGTTAGATAATTGAATTTAAGGATGTATGTATTATTTAAATTTTAAAATTATAAACTTTATAAATTGTGTATAATTTAAAATAATTTATTAGTATTCCAAAAAAATTATAAAATTCGATGGAGTCAGAAATTTTCTCTTTTCATAAATGTAAAACTACGAAAAAATTTTAATATTTTTCTTTCTCTTCTGAATTTTGGGTAATATATAACTTCAATTTTTAAAAAATATCAAGCCAATAATGACTATAAAATTTCCAAAAAAGAGTTAAAAAGGTATAAAAAAGAAAATAATTTGCAGAGAAAAAACTTATTTACAATATTACTAACAAGCTTCCCAAATGCATTTCGCCTACGGCCTCTTCAGTGGGGCTTACAGTACACAAAGTGCATTCTAACAGTCAACTTATTGAAGAGCCACTTATATGGTCAACAAAGAATTCCCAGCATTCTGCTGTTAACATTCTGGTGTTTAAATTTACATTATTGTTCTGCATAATTTTATAATTTTTTTGAGACAATTTCTATGTTTGGGCTTTTTCATAATACATGAAATTTGGTCAGACAAAACTCACAGGGATAGCTATAAATTACAGATGCTATATTAATCTTATTACCATTTTTGGCATTCAAGTAGACTTATGACAGCTAATAAACATTGCTACCGGAATGCTAAAAAGAAAATGATTTCACCTTCTGCCTATGAAGAAATATTTTTCCTGAAGGATTAATTATCATCCTTCGACGTTAATTAGACTTCTGGCAGGAATAGATGCAAAAGAAAGATTGAGACAATGAATTAAATTTCATATAAATAGATTCCATTATCCTTGATAAACTTTAACTAGAATTTAGAAAACATTATGAAAATCTAAAAACCTAGCTAAATTAATATTGACAACTAGACTTATTTAGAAATAACAGTTAGTTTTATGTCTACATCTTGTTTGCCTCTGTAGAATGACAGACTCTTAACCAGAAACATTGGAAAATAGCAGAACATCTACAGTATTTTTTAAATAAGTAGAACCTCGATTATTCGGACCTCTATTATCCAGATTTTCGATTATCCGGATTGTTCAAATAAACAAAAATTTTACGAATTTGCTGATTTGCACTTGGCAAATTACGAAACTGTTTATGTACGTGATGGAATGCATAACTTTTTTGTTTCAACAACGTCTCACCCAGCACAGTGGTCGTAAACTCTTAAATATATTTTGCGTCATAATAAAAATATAACTTGATATACGTATTTATAAATAATTTATATTCAAATTACATCATTTCTATGACCAAGGGCGGTGTATGGGCAACATGGGCCACCATCTATGCCTCGCGCCTCAAAGGTTTATGCATTACTTAAAAGTCGCGAATGTGACGAAAAAGTTTTGCTCGCCATAAAATGATAAATAGTTTGTCAAATTTTTATTCATAAAAATGCAGTTTTAACTGCTTTTTGTTTTATAAAATCCATCTTCTTGCACCACCAGAGGGCCTTTTAAACAATAGGTAGTCTGTTAGCACTGGTCAGTAGTAGTCCAAATTCAATACGAACGTTTGTTTCTTGAAAATTTGATCACAATTCAAATACAGTATTTATTTTTAATATTACCGATATGTCATCAAAAAGAAAATGTGTTGTATTATCATTAAAAGACAAATTAAAGTATTTGTTTCGATTATCTGAATTTTTCCTTATCCGGTCTACCTTCATCCCCAATTAGTCCGAATAATTGAGGTTCTACTATATTTATTACTTAATTGAAAGATATCAAATAAGTTAAATCAGAGTTCATATAATGTTGATAATACCAATCAAATATAATAAATATAAAAATTAACTAAAATGTTTTTTGGTATATATATAATGTAATATATTCCAAGTATTGTTAATGTTTATATATATATATGTTATATATAATTTGTTTACTGTATTTATTTTTTGACAATAATTTTGTATTACAAGTTTAAAAGTATAGTGGATTCTCAAATAACATGAGGAACATAAGGATTGTGTTCTGAGTATGTCACATGTATTTTAAATTTTGCATAATATAAATAAATTTTGTTATTTAAAAATAACAGTAAATACCATAGCATAGTATTTTTATGATAATGACTTTGAAATTTAGCACAAATGAAATTGATCCTACTAACACACTATAGAAATATATGACTCAGCATACAAATAAATAGTCTCAATATATAACATGAAGTAACATGCATAAAATGAAAATAATTTGGATAAGCTAGAATAAGCTAAAATTAAGAACAAAGAATAAAGATAGCTACAAAACAAGAATTAACTTTTGGAAGGTTCTCAAAAACAACAAAAGACATGAAAACAAAATGTAGTGGCAAGAAGGAAGACAAAACAAATAGTTAGAAAAAAAACCAATTTAAAAAGATAAAAACAGATGATTGTTAGAATTAATTTAGCTTAGTTCAATAGTTGTACATTTAAAAATCATAGCATGTAAATGAAGATCTCATTGTGAATTATAAAAAAAATTTGATTATGGAAAGTTTTGTTTTAACTTGAAGGGACTATGCAGATCTTCTCCAAGCTGGAAGATCTGCATAGTCCCTTCAAGTTAAAACAAATAGAATAGAATAGCTGAAAAACTTAAACATTCTTTAAAATGTTTATCATAACAAATTTTTAAAGTCATTATCATCTGAATGTTATGACAAATGTAAACATCACTGTTAATGGCCAAAGGCATAACTACAGTATATAGAGCATATAATTTTGAATCATTGACGTATTTTGAACAATATGCATATTTAAAATATACTCATTGTTGTGTTATTTTAAAATCTCACATTTCAAATGTGTAACTTGAGAATCAAGTATAATTGAATGACATATAGTAACATTACTGTACTTGTAACTGTGCATTAACATATATGCATTTTTATTTATTCTGAATTTAATAAACTATATAAGTTATATAGGAATCACAATTTTTAACAATAGAAAATATATAATTATTTTAACAATAGAAAATATATAATTAAATTTTAAAATACACTTTTATAAAATTAAAAGATTAAAATTCTACTTAGTTTACAATGATATAATCTACTTACATTATCATTTTAAAATTTATTTGAAAGTATATTTTCATTAATAATAGACTGAAAATGAATTTGTATAATAGGTTATGTATATTAAACTTTTTATGATAATTAATGAAACCTACACATATTTTTAATTCATGTTAAAAAAATATATATTTTTACCATATGTGTTTAACAATATAGTTTTGTTTTTAATTTTTCTTCAACCACACAGCAAAACAAAGTTATTTATTGATTTTTAAAATAAATAGCTTAATTCTTAGATAAGCAGTTTAAGTTGTATGGTATAAAATATTTGTAAGAATTAATATCCAAGTAAATATTACATCAAGAATTCTTGCTAAAATTTATAAATATTATTTTTAAAGGCAAAATTTTTATACTTTAACACCCAACTTTCATATTTATATATGCATAAAGCAAAGTTTTGCAACATGTTTTTCATTTAATCCCATGTATTCAACCTGTGGCCTTGTAGTTTCCTTTAGTAAGTTGTTTATAATGCAATGAAAACAGATATGATACATCTATATTGTACTTACAATTAATAACTAATGTATTTCCCAGAATAAAAATGGAGCCAATGTACTGGATCTTGAGTGTCTATCTCTAATTTTCTTGTAAAATACAATTTCAATAATAAAAATTTAGTAATTCATGAATTTTATCATAAAAGTTATAAAATAATTATAGTTTACAAATAACTACAATCTAAGACCATTGTTTTTGTACAATTCTAATCCAATACAACAAAATGCTTACAAATTATGGGGTTATAACATAACTGTATTGCATTTTATTGTATTGGATTAGATTTGTACAAAAACAATGGTCTTAGATTGTAGTTATTTGTAAACTATAATTATTTTATAACTTTTATGATAAAATTCATGAATTACTAAATTTTTATTATTGAAATTGTATTTTACAAGAAAATTAGAGATAGACACTCAAGATCCAGTACATTGGCTCCATTTTTATTCTGGGAAATACATTAGTTATTAATTGTAAGTACAATATAGATGTATCATATCTGTTTTCATTGCATTATAAACAACTTACTAAAGGAAACTACAAGGCCACAGGTTGAATACATGGGATTAAATGAAAAACATGTTGCAAAACTTTGCTTTATGCATATATAAATATGAAAGTTGGGTGTTAAAGTATAAAAATTTTGCCTTTAAAAATAATATTTATAAATTTTAGCAAGAATTCTTGATGTAATATTTACTTGGATATTAATTCTTACAAATATTTTATACCATACAACTTAAACTGCTTATCTAAGAATTAAGCTATTTATTTTAAAAATCAATAAATAACTTTGTTTTGCTGTGTGGTTGAAGAAAAATTAAAAACAAAACTATATTGTTAAACACATATGGTAAAAATATATATTTTTTTAACATGAATTAAAAATATGTGTAGGTTTCATTAATTATCATAAAAAGTTTAATATACATAACCTATTATACAAATTCATTTTCAGTCTATTATTAATGAAAATATACTTTCAAATAAATTTTAAAATGATAATGTAAGTAGATTATATCATTGTAAACTAAGTAGAATTTTAATCTTTTAATTTTATAAAAGTGTATTTTAAAATTTAATTATATATTTTCTATTGTTAAAATAATTATATATTTTCTATTGTTAAAAATTGTGATTCCTATATAACTTATATAGTTTATTAAATTCAGAATAAATAAAAATGCATATATGTTAATGCACAGTTACAAGTACAGTAATGTTACTATATGTCATTCAATTATACTTGATTCTCAAGTTACACATTTGAAATGTGAGATTTTAAAATAACACAACAATGAGTATATTTTAAATATGCATATTGTTCAAAATACGTCAATGATTCAAAATTATATGCTCTATATACTGTAGTTATGCCTTTGGCCATTAACAGTGATGTTTACATTTGTCATAACATTCAGATGATAATGACTTTAAAAATTTGTTATGATAAACATTTTAAAGAATGTTTAAGTTTTTCAGCTATTCTATTCTATTTGTTTTAACTTGAAGGGACTATGCAGATCTTCCAGCTTGGAGAAGATCTGCATAGTCCCTTCAAGTTAAAACAAAACTTTCCATAATCAAATTTTTTTTATAATTCACAATGAGATCTTCATTTACATGCTATGATTTTTAAATGTACAACTATTGAACTAAGCTAAATTAATTCTAACAATCATCTGTTTTTATCTTTTTAAATTGGTTTTTTTTCTAACTATTTGTTTTGTCTTCCTTCTTGCCACTACATTTTGTTTTCATGTCTTTTGTTGTTTTTGAGAACCTTCCAAAAGTTAATTCTTGTTTTGTAGCTATCTTTATTCTTTGTTCTTAATTTTAGCTTATTCTAGCTTATCCAAATTATTTTCATTTTATGCATGTTACTTCATGTTATATATTGAGACTATTTATTTGTATGCTGAGTCATATATTTCTATAGTGTGTTAGTAGGATCAATTTCATTTGTGCTAAATTTCAAAGTCATTATCATAAAAATACTATGCTATGGTATTTACTGTTATTTTTAAATAACAAAATTTATTTATATTATGCAAAATTTAAAATACATGTGACATACTCAGAACACAATCCTTATGTTCCTCATGTTATTTGAGAATCCACTATACTTTTAAACTTGTAATACAAAATTATTGTCAAAAAATAAATACAGTAAACAAATTATATATAACATATATATATATAAACATTAACAATACTTGGAATATATTACATTATATATATACCAAAAAACATTTTAGTTAATTTTTATATTTATTATATTTGATTGGTATTATCAACATTATATGAACTCTGATTTAACTTATTTGATATCTTTCAATTAAGTAATAAATACAGTAGAACCTCAATTATTCGGACTAATTGGGGATGAAGGTAGACCGGATAAGGAAAAATTCAGATAATCGAAACAAATACTTTAATTTGTCTTTTAATGATAATACAACAC
>NW_019385021.1:116415-268502 GCF_000671375.1 Centruroides sculpturatus | reverse complement strand
CATCTCACATAAAGTACCCGCCACTGGGCTTCCCATGGCGACGCCCTTCTGCTGCGTGTATGTGACGCCTTTAAAGTTAAAAATAGATGAAAAAGTTGCTAGATGCGTCAATTCTAAGATCTGCTTTCTCTTCTTTTCTGGATGCTCGATCTTGCTTAAAAGGAAATCCCGTAAATGGCAAAAACATGGTTCTAGTTGGATGGAAGGGTACAACGCCTTGAAGTCCAATACGGTCATATATTTAACTTCTTGCGACTTCACATTTGCCATTTTTTGTAGAAGTTCTAAAGGTTGTTTTACGCTGTATTGATGCGGTGGCGAGTATTTGCGAATGAACTCATTGACAAACCTTTCCAATAATATTGTGGGTGCGCATCCTTTATCAACGACAGGCCTTAAGCTTTTATCGTTTTTATGGATTTTGGCAAATCCAAATAGCCTAGGTGCGGACGGAGAGCGGACTATCATCTTCGTCAAACCCAGTTCTTTAGCCAGCGGTGTGTTTGCAAACCTTTTAACTCTTGCCTGCAGCCTTTCTAGAGCGCATGAGTGCGCCTTAATACAATGCGTATCGTTAATGTACTTTAACAGAAAGTCGTCGTAAGTGCTTCTTTTCATGACTACTAAGTCCTTCGACTTGTCGGTCCTTGTTAGCACGAGATTGTTACTTTTCAGCCATTCTCGACTTTTTTTGATATTTGCCCAAATTGGGTCACGATCCTTTTTGCTATATTCTTGTTTGATTTTAAGCGCCACTTCCCATCTGAACATTTCTTTTTTGATCTCGCTGAGCCCCTCTATAGCTTGCTCGACTTCCGGCATGATCTTTCCTTGCGTGAGTTTAGGTGGTGATGCGTATTTAGGTCCGTACTTACATGCTTCTTTCAAGCATGTTGGAGGTGTGATGTCATCCCAGCAGATAACTGTAGGGTTGATCTGTATTCTACGACACTCCTGGTGCCTTTTAATCCAGTTCATTTTGTTCTCATATCTCTTCCTTAATCTAACCGTCACCTGATTAGCTAAGCCTAAAACTTGGTAGTTAGCTTCCTGCAAGACTTGTGGTCCCAGCTCGTATAGCTCATTTTCTAGTTCAATTAACGCTTTAAGCAAGTAAAATCTTCTGCGCCTTGTGGAGCGGATGGCTTTTCTTAAGCAAATTGATCGTAGTTTAGGGAGTAAAGAGGCACATCCCTGGGGTAAACGTATTCTCCAAATCAACATTGGAAAGACATTGCATTTTCTGCAATCCATCAAAAACCCAAGCTTTGCATCGTTCCTGCAAATCTTCAAGACTAGGGTTCGGTACTTTTTGGCCGGCGTTGCCCAATTACAACTCATCGTAGACTGCAATTTCTTACTAACTAAACACACTCAAGAAAACCTTATGACCGAAAACGTTAGAATTTAATAAATACGGCTGCATATTTAAAGGTTTTCTTGAGTATGTTTAGTCCACAAACAAAACTTATGTATCAGATTACAATAAACTGGCTGAAGATATGCAATGTCAGTCTTCACATTAATTATTAATAAGTTTTGTTTGTCCTGTATTGTATTTAATTTGTAGTAGATTACTAATAGTAATAAACAAAATGGCCAGATGGCCAAGTAGTCAAGGTGGCAGCCTACCAGACCTGGGATCAAATCCCCAGGAATTTTCTGGGGGTGATCTGTTCAGATATGTCAGGCCCCATCCCTCACCACCCAGCTGTCCCATTGTGGACTTGGCCAAACCCATAATGAGCTTGCTAAAAGAGACCTTAGTGCCCACAGGGCAGAAAGAGTTTAAAAAAAGTAGTGTAAGATTATTGTTTTCTTTTATCCATTGTTGCTAATTTTTTTTCAAATAGATGTTGTCGTCCTATGTGTAGCTTGCCTAAAATTTTTAAATTTTTATTTGCTCAAGGTAGACTAAAGGTTGGGCACCATGAGTATATAACATAATCCACTTTATAATTTGCAGTTTATCAAATCTTTATAAAGAATAAAACAAAAAATTTCAGTATATCCCTCAAGTAAATTCATCAGAATAAAATGGACCAAGATATTAAAATAATTCTGTATTGAAATAAAGAGATGTATAGTAAGAAAAATATAGCAATGTTAAGAGTAAAATTTTTTGAATTTTGTTATCTCATATTTGTTGAAGAATATTATCTGGATGAAGGAAACGTGTTGATTTAGTTTTCTGTTTAGTACTATATTTCAAAACTTATTTCTTGACAAATAAGTCTTACTTTACAAGAATTATAAAACATGTTTTATGTGATATAACATGAGAAATTTTCTCCAACTCTAAAATTGACCACAACATTGTTGCTAGGATATCTTGTGTCCCTAAAAGTCCTATTTTTGCAATCCTTATGAATTAGTGCAAATACACCATGAATTCTTATTTTTGATCATCAAAACTCCTTTGAACTGAGTTTTGTTGATACGAATGTCTGGCAATGTTGTTATATACAGTACTACTTAGTACAAGTTTAATCATTGCCAGATAAGAAATTCACCACCACGGTTATTTCACACACATTTGACTGTGCAATACTATATAAACCAACATTCACAAACACGATGTATATACATAATACACCAATATCTATCAGATTATACCGCAAATATTTTAAATTAATTACTAAATAATTTGTCACTGAAGTGAGGCATTAGGTGCAAACTCTTATTAGATTTAATAATTATAAGTAAATTAAATAATTTAGGAAATTCTCAAAGAAAAGAATCTGTCCAGAGCAGGACTCAAACCTGCATCTGCTGCTTACTGTGCAATGTATTGCCAGTTATGCTATCTGAACATTTAGTCTGAACTCCTCTTCCAGATATAATTAGAAGAGATCAGACTGGAGGCTTGGGTAGCATAGCTGGCAACACATCTGCATGGTAAGTGCCAGTTGCAAGTTTGAGTCCCACTCTGGATCAATTCTTTTCTTCCAGAATTTTCTAAATTATTTAATTTAATTATAATTGCCTTCTAATTTGAAACTGTGTCTTCTATTATGTTTATCCATATTGTATGACGAAGCAAAGCGTTTTTCGATAAACACTATGCTTTATTTTACATCCATCTTTATTTTAATTTTTAAGTGCAGATATGCGTTTCAGACTCTCGCCCTCTTCTATCAGCTTTCTGTTGTTTTTATCCAACACATTGTATAAAACAAATAAACATATGTATGGCATTCTTGCCTGTATACAAATGCATTTAATATATAAAAAACAGAGTTGACACTGCTATATACATACAATATTTTTGATTCTCAGTGTCAAAACGACATTTTACACTCATATAAGCCATATAAAGTGTCGTTTTGATACTGAGAATCAAAAGGTATATATTTTAAATTAAATAAATTAAAAATTGTAGCCTGGAGTTGTGACAATGTCACAATAAATAATTGCTCATTCAACATGTTTTGTTCCATTTTTTGTCATTTAACAATTCAAATCATGCACTTAATTAGGAACATCTTTTGATGTCCCTTGATGACAGCACCCATGTACAGTTTGCATGCCTACGTGCAGCATCCCTGAAAGAACATCTTAAATTCACTAGTGGAATAAAGAGTAGCAATCTATGTGAAAACTTATATGAATAAATCAATAAATCTTTGAGAGCTACATTATAATCTTTAAAATCTTGATTTTATTTTTTCTCTCTTTTAAAATATTTGAAGCCCTCAGGGACATATAGTGCTAACCCTCAATCACATTTATGAGGTAATTGAGTTTGAATGTTTGAAAAAATCCTAAAATGAAAAATTCCAAAACAATGAGATGACAGCCACATCTACAAGCAATATTGGGAAAGCAAAAATATTAACATACACCTATTCATATAATTTAAAAATTTTTTAAAACATTGAAACTCAATTATCTCAGAAATATAATTCTGAGGGTTAGCACAATAAGTCCCCAAGGGCTTCATTTATATTTGTATATTACAGAAATTCTGTCAAATTCATTAAACTTTTTATTATATGTATATATCAAAATAAAAACATCTGAAATGTAAAAAAAATTACACAAAGTAAAAATTTATGACAATTTAGACAATGGTCAAAATTTTTCTTAGCAGTTTTCTTTGAAAAAGATAAGTTTGGTGTTTGTGGGCGAAATGTAGAAAACCATAATACAGGTTAAAATCTTGTGGGTACTGCTTTCAAGCACCAAGCTTATCTTTATCAAAGAAAAACTGATAAGAAAAATCTTGACTATAGTCTAAATTATCATAAATTTTTACTTAGTATAATTTTTTACATCTCAGATACTTTTGTTTGGTTATCAATTTTTTCATATAATAATTGTATTATTACATTAAGTCATAAGACAATGACTTGCAATTAGGTCAGCACTCGGCGAGTGAACATGCCGCTGACCAAATGCTTTCAGTATTCATTTCAGCACTGACCAAACACATCACTGACTAACATGCCACCAAACGACTTTCGATATGCTGTTTAGAAAAATATAAAAAAAGTTTTATATTTTTATATAAAAATATTATAAAAAGTTTTAATTGACAAACATTTGAGTTTTTGTAATTCTGAGTAACATTTTGAATAAAATTCATTTGTTTCCATGCAATTTTATCCATACAGCTAATTTAGTTTTACAGTTTAGTTTTAGCATATAAAACTAAATTAGCTCTATGGAAAACTCCCGTGAACTTGGACCTATCAATCCAGAAGTTTCACGAGCACCTCACTGATATGAGAAAGGCTTAAGTTTAAAATTTAAGCTTTCTAGAACCAGTAATTTTTCCTCTACAAGTATCTGGAATCATGCCAAATGAAGAAAAAGGAAGAGGAAAAGAAAATACAGCTTCTTTGGTAATTTTTCATTTTTCAATTACTTATATTTTGACAATTGCTTTACAGAAAATCTTGAAATTTTGCACACTACCTAAGAAAACAATTTTCTTTTGAATTAGATATTCAGAATTACTTTAGATGTTTGAGGGGCAGAGAAATCAACCTTCAAAAATTGGCAACTCTGTTTCTTGTATATATAGTCAGTCAGTGGCTTTTTTACTTGATGGGGCTTACAGTACACAAAGTGAGAACGCACTTTGTGTACTGTAAACCCCACTGAAGAGGCCATAGGCAAAATGCATTTGGGAAGCTTGTAAGTAATAATGTAAATAAAAGTTTTTTCTCTGCAAATTATTTTCTTTTTTATACCTTTTTAACTCTTTTTTGGAAATTTTATAGTCATTATTGGCTTGATATTTTTTAAAAATTGAAGTTATATATTACCCAAAATTCAGAAGAGAAAGAAAAATATTAAAATTTTTTCGTAGTTTTACATTTATGAAAAGAGAAAATTTCTGACTCCATCGAATTTTATAATTTTTTTGGAATACTAATAAATTATTTTAAATTATACACAATTTATAAAGTTTATAATTTTAAAATTTAAATAATACATACATCCTTAAATTCAATTATCTAACTAACATCCAACATTTGTCATATTGTGAGGTCAGCCGATTAGGGTTGAGGTGTTTTCGACAGCCGAGCGGTCAATACCGTCGTGTGGGTGCAGAATGACTCAACGAGACAGGTTTACCATATAAAACCTTTTAATAATATACATAAATTGTTCTTACAACCATCCAATAAGTCGGGCAAGAGTCTATCCCACGATGGGTTTCAGTAACAGTTCCCAAAAATCAAAAAGTTCGAATGTTCGATTGGTCCCTGGGGAGCTTTCGGCACTGGGGACGCAGAGAATGATGGCCTTGGGGCATGCACCAGCACTTGTAGTGATGTCCTCGGTTGACACGTCGAACCTCGGCGATCCTAGAGTGGACAGGTTGGCAAAACCAGTTCCTAGGTCGTCGAAAGAGCCTTCGTTGCATCTCGGTCGGGAGCACCAAATCCCGATAGGTGAGCACTACACACCAAAACCCAAGACCCCATAAAGTTCCCGAAAACGCAGTTTTATCGATTTTTCCACCGCGGTCGCCTCTCCATTGGTCTCTCCTCGTCACATGGTGACAATTTGAAACCCCAGGAAGGGCGCGGGAGAGGTCAACGTCGCGTCGGAACACAACTCCTCTCCAACCTCGTTTTCTTCGACTTTACTCTATCTATTGTTCAAAATCTTTTAACAAGACAAAAGGTTCATTGTTTAAATCCGATCTTTAAGTTCGCTCTTTCACACTACGAAACTTGACTCGTTTAAAAAGTCGTTAATGGCCTCCTTTCGGACCCCGTTTGGGTCCTCACAATATTAAATTATTTATTTGGATATTACAAATAATGACACACATATTGAATAACAATATCAAGAAAAACAATTTATAATTTTCAAAGAAAAAAATTAAATATTTAAATATAAATATGTAATCAATATTAAAAAATACAGTAATAATTTAGTAAGTTCTTGCTATTTATTTACTTTAATTATCAAATTTAATAACAACATTAATTTAATAATTAATTATTAAAATCTTTAAATAAATTTTAAAAATCATTTTAGTTTTTTACATTTTTAAATTTATGAAGAGAGTATTAAAAATAATATTCATTTTGTTTACAAAAGTAAAATACACACGACAAAAACTTATTTACTTAAAGCTTCTGTTTAGTTGACCTTCTAACTTACAACTTTAATGAATTAAAATGTACATTTTATTTTCTTAACCGATCTAATAATTATATCATTGACCTTAATTGCAAAATTTATTACATTAATAGTTGTTTTAATGTTTTTTAAAATGTTTTGCTTTTTCTATTCTCAATGGATAACTAACATAACTTTCTGTTTTCTTCTAGACTTGCTTCTAAATTAGTATTTTTTAATAATTCTCTTTACAAAATTCTACTAGAAGAGTTGACTGGGCTAACAAGTTTCACTATTTACTCATTGGTACAAAAATGAATGTAAAAATAAAATAGCAGACTTGTTTTATTATTGTAATAAAAAAATAATATAGTAATTAATCTCATGTATTTCAATAATTAATGTACTGTACATTTCAAAAGAACATTTTCATTTCTATTATCGTTACAAGACAAGAATTGTTAGCAACCTTGTAAGCTGTATCTAAATTTCTAGCTATAGCCAGTTTCCTCACATATTTCATGTTTGAAAAATGGGCATGTTCCTAAATATTACTAAAATAAATCCTTCCATCAAAATTAAAAAAAAAAAATTAACTAGGATTTTCATACTGTTAACATCTCATTTCAGGAAATGAAGTGGAAATTCTCAAAATATTGTAACTTTGAAATTAAAATTACTGAATTAATAAATCCTTTGTTTCGGTTTGAAAAAGTCACTGTTTATTCTCCTATAACAAGTTTTGAAAGAGTGATTTTAATATCAAAAATGATAATTTATGGGAAAATATTTTGAAAAATGCATCTTCCAAATGTTCTAAGCAAAAATTTTTACTTCATCTGGATTTTTTAATTTTTAGTTTTACAAAAAGAAAAACAAAAACTCTGGGCATCAGAGAACTTTTAAATAATTTGCATACGTGTACATCAAGAAAATCCTATAAAGAAAAATTGACTCTTCTATTGTTAATTGGTTGTGAGTGGATAGTTGGAAGAAGGCTTCAAAGTTTTTTTTTTTTTGTATTTTGTATTTTAATTTTGTAATTTTTAACTACTGTAATACGGGGAGACTATCCGATTTTTTTGAAAGAGCGATATAAACTGTTGTTTTTCTTTTTTAGAAGAGACAGTTGCGTTTGTGGTGTGGCTGACTCGCCATTGGATGCGTTTCATATTATCGCTGTTTGTACTTTTTTGTCAAAATTACGTGAGGAGACCTTTGGGGTTCCCTGTTTTTCATTTAATCAGTTTAAAAAAGTTATTTCTGATTTTGATTTATTTTTTAAGGCTTAAAGTGAAAGTAGTGGTTATTTTTATGTAAATTTCGGTTTGGGGCGTGGTCTGCCTATTATTTAACCTGTGGTTGCTTGGACTGCTTGGGAGACTATCCGATTTTTTTGAAAGAGCGATATAAACTGTTGTTTTTCTTTTTTAGGTAAGTTTTTTATAAATATGTCCCAGACTCGGAAGAGGAAGACTTTTTCTCCAACCGTTCCGGAAAGATCAACAACTAGATTTAGGGGTGAGACTACTTCTGGTGAAGAGGATATTGCGAATTTATTACAGGATTCAAATTTTGATGTGGCGGAAGGAGTTAGGCTTCTATTGCGTTTGCATGTTTCGTTGAATGGTAAGGTTGATGAATTCATCAGAAGACTGGATCACCTGACAGAGTGGCTCAAAAATGTAGATGAGGCGTTGATTGATTTCGAGGTGAGGTTGGGGGAGGTTGAGTCAAAGGTTGGAGGGGAGGTAACCGGTGTTGGGCATTCGGTGAATACGGATAAAATTCTTACAAAATTGTCTTCTTTTGAGAGAGAACTGGATGCTATGGACAATCAGAGAAGGATGAACAATGTTGTTATCCACGGATTGGAAGAGAGGAAAGAGGAGTCGTCTTTGGAAATATTTGATACTGTTAGTTTTTTTTCGGTTAATACTTTGAATTTATCCTCATTACATTTTGTAAACGTGCATCGGATTGGGAAGAAGGTTGGAGATAAACCCAGACCAGTGATTTGTCAATTTGGGTCTTTTAGTGATAAATTAAGGTTTAAAAAGGCTGTATTTGAGAATCGGAATCTTAATGTTTCTGTGTATGATGATTTTTCTAAACGTTTAAGGGATATTAGATACAACCTAAGGATTTTTGGAAAGAAAAAAAGGGAGGAAGGAGCAAAAAATGTTCGGTTAAGTTATGATAAGTTATTAGTAGATGGAGTTCGGTATAAATTTGATGAAGTATTGGCCAAGGTGGTGCCGATCTCATAGCAACCACCAATGACTTCTGTGTTTTCTATTATGGCGTGGAATTGTGCTGGGATTGGTAATAAACCGCGGTCCTTTTGGAGTTATCTATTAAAGTATGATGTGGTTTTTTTATCGGAAACATGGTTTGTTAAAGGTGGGAGTAGATGTTACTGGGAAGAATTAAGAGAATATCATTGTATTGTTGGTGATGCCTTGCGGGCTCATAATAGAGGTAGACCTATGGCTGGCTGGTTGCTTTGCATTAAATCTTCTTTGAAATTTAATATTATTTATAGAGATAGTTATATTGTACTGATTAATATTTTGTTACCGTTAGGAGAGTTTAATATTTGTTTTGTTTATATACAGGAACAAAGATGGCAAGAAATTTTTGATGTATTGTCCCGGTTTGAGATCGATGACTCTAATTGGATTTTGTTGGGTGATTTTAATGCACGGATTGGTGACCATAATATAATTTCGACAAGTATATGTGATAGTAGAGGTATTACTGTTAATAAGAGAAATAGAGCCTCCAAGGATGTAAATATTAATGTGAGAGGATGGAAAGTTCTTGAGTATTGTGCGGATAATGATTTAATAATTCTAAATGGTAGAGCTGCTGGTGATGAAGCGGGAGAGTTTACTTTTGTTTCTAACCGAGGATCCTCGGTAATTGATTTGGGAATTGTTGCTCCTGCTGTGTGGAATTGTATTAAAAGTTTTAGAATAGAGAGTTGTTTTTTGTCTGATCACTGCCCAATAGTCCTTTATTTGGAAGATCGTGCTACAGATTACTCAGGTGATTCTGGCACTTGTTATCAGAGGATTTTCTGGGACAGTGATCAGCTGGAATCGTTGTCTGCTGATTTGAGGTGCTGCTTGGAGCAGACCCCTAATTTATCTCTATTGGAGCTCAGTAAGGTGATACTGGATTTTGCCAAAGTGAAAGGATTGACTCAAAAGAAAAAGACTATGGTTGGAATTGATGATTGGTTTGATTTGGATTGTCGATTAATGATTAGAGCTAGAAATAGAGCTTGGTTAGAGTTTAAGAAAAACGGTTTAGCGGTTCAGAGGAAAGTTTTTGTATTGTACCGTAGTTTGGTAAAGAAATTATGTTTAGCAAAGAAGAAGGAATTTTGTAATAGGTTACAAAATGTTAAAAACTTTTATAAAAATAATAGATTATTTTGGAATTTATGTAAAGCAAGAGGAAGTTGTGTTAAGGTAAATATCAGTTTACTTGATTGGTTTAGTTATTTCTTCTCCCTTTATGGCTCTGAGAGTCCATATAATGTTGATTTAGTGGTTTTTAATGATTGCGTGACTTGGTCGAACGAAATATTGGACTCTTATATTTCGGAGGAAGAACTAAGAATCGTTTTAAGTAGGTCGAATGTTGGTGGTGCTCCGGGAATAGATGGTATTCCTACTGAATTTTGGAAAATTGATAGTGCTTTCTTTTGTTTATTAGATAATTTTAATAAGGTTTTGAAAACTGGTGTTATTCCGGATGAATGGAAGAGTTCTTTATTGGTTCCGGTGCCTAAAGGTGGTTTAAGGTCAGTACTTACAAACTATAGAGGTATCTCGTTGTTGTGTTGTGTTTCTAAGATTTTTTGTAGAGTTTTGTATTACAGGTTAATAAGTTGGTTGAGTATGAGAGATATTCTCTCAGAGAGTCAGGCTGGTTTTCGTGCAGGCTACTCGACTGTTGATAATATTTTTATTCTGTATACTGTAATTGCTAAGACATTAAGTAGGAAACGGCGTAAGGTCTATGCTTTTTTTATAGATTTAGCATCAGCATTTGACTCTGTTGATAGGAATTTATTATGGAGGAAATTATTAAAGTTTGGTTTAAGTTTTAAGTTTGTATCCTTATTGGCAGAGTTATATAGTGGCTCGAATGTTAGGATTAAATGGAGGAATTATTGTTCTCAACCTTTCTTTTCTGATAAGGGTGTTAAACAGGGTTGCATTCTAAGCCCTATTCTTTTTAGTTTATTCTTAAATGATTTATTGAATTGTATTGATGACTCCGGTGGAGATGGTATAGTTGTTGGTGGTGTTTCTGTTAAGATATTAGCGTATGCGGATGACGTGGTAATTGTGGCGGATTCTCCGAGGTCATTGCAGAGGTCGATTGACCTTTTGGATAAATATTTAAAGGATAATAGTTTACAATTGAATCTTGCAAAATCTAAAATTGTGGTCTTTCGAAATGGTGGTAAGGTTTCTAAGGCTGATAAGTGGTGGTTCCGAAATGCTCCAATTTCGGTTGTATCACAATATAAGTATTTAGGTGTAATTTTTAAAAGTAATGGTTATTTTAATACCCATGTGAGGTCCTGTAAAGTTAATGCAGAGATAAAAATGGACAAAGTTATTCAAATGTGTCAGTCTGCAAAGTTGTGTAATTTGAAGGATCGGTTAAGGTTATTTAATGCTGTGGTGGGTTCATCTCTTCTTTATGCTTCCGAGGTGTGGGGTTTTCAGGCGGAAAGCTTGAATACAGTATTAGTTACTTTTATTAAGAGAATGTACGGGCTTCCAAGGTGCACTCCTGGTTATTTAGTGTCTATGGAGTGTTCATTGATTCCTTTATCTTGTTTGATCTTGAACAGATATGTTAATTGGATTTTTAGAACGTTGAGTTTAAATGATAAACGTCTTAGTAAAATTTGTTTGAGTTTTATTTTGAAACAAGCTGAGTTACCTTGGTCGAAGTATTGGTTGGCTAATTGTGCAAGGAACGGAATCAATTTTGATAATTTGTTACAAGATGTTAATAGTGTTTATTTATTAAAGTTAAATAATTTTGATAATTATATTTCGAAGTTGAATCATGGTATATTATTAAGTTCTTACTGTGAGTGGTATAAGAGTCTGAACAAACCCTTTTTTGATTGTTTTATTTATAATAGTAATTTTTCATCTAATGTTATGGCTGTATTAATGCAAATAAGGTGTAATTCATTAAGTTTTTTATGTAATTACAGAAGAGACAGTTGCGTATGTGGTGTGGCTGACTCGCCATTGGATGCGTTTCATATTATCGCTGTTTGTACTTTTTTGTCAAAATTACGTGAGGAGACCTTTGGGGTTCCCTGTTTTTCATTTAATCAGTTTAAAAAAGTTATTTCTGATTTTGATTTATTTTTTAAGGTATTTATTTTTATAAAGAAGGTTAAATTGCTTATTTCATAATGTTTATAATATATTTGATTTTTTCTGTTTTGTTCTTAGGCTTAAAGTGAAAGTAGTGGTTATTTTTTATGTAAATTTCGGTTTGGGGCGTGGTCTGCCTATTATTTAACCTGTGGTTGCTTGGACTGCTTGGGAGACTATCCGATTTTTTTGAAAGAGCGATATAAACTGTTGTTTTTCTTTTTTAGGTAAGTTTTTTACCTAGTTGGTTGTTTATTTTTTTTGGATTTATTTATTTATTTATTTTTTTTCGGATAGTTCTCCCATGTAGTTTAAGTTTTTGTTTTTTCCTTTTGTTGAATTTGGTTTAAAATATTTTTTGAATTGTGTAATTTTCTATTAATATTAAATTATGTTACTGCAATGGACGGATATAATCTGTGAAATGTGTATATTATTTTGTAATGTTTTTGTATACGTTGTTTTATTCTATATCCCCGCATCAGGGTCTTTGTACCAGAATGCTAAATAAATAAATAAATAAATAAAATAAATAAACTACTGTAATACATTTCCTCCTGAATTTTTTAATTTTTATCTAATAAAAAAAATAAAAAATAAAATATTGGAAAATAAATTATAAAATTATAAGAAATCAATGAATTTTATAAAGGGCAGTTAGGTTATGTTATTAAAATTTGCTTCTTTAATATGTTTTGTATTATCTGTTGATTTATGAATATATGTAAAACTTGGTACCAAAAACAGTGATTATTTATCAACTATTTTAAAACATATCCTCAAAAGATGCTAAAATAGGTTTGTTTGTCAGAAAATTTCCATCTTCTATGCAAATTTTACATTTGGAAAAGAATAAGATCAAAAGATGCTGGTAAAGCTTGAAATTAGTTAGTTAAAAGCTATCTTGATTTCTGATTAGTTTATTATGTTAACTCTACTTTTAGATCTTCAAACAAGAGGATTAAGGAACACATATTAAACATCCAATCGTTGCCCACTAAATTTATCTTCTTTGTAACAGTAAAACTTTGCATCAAGGTTCTTTAAGATAAATCAGCTTTAATTATAAAATTACACAATTATTTCTTAAATTTCTTGAACAAATATGCATGTACTCATATTTTAAACAAACAACTAAATGTTACTAATGACAATAACATTTGCACTATACAGTAGTTCACACTTAAACTTATTTATCAGTTTCATTTAATTTTTCTTCTTTAAATAGCAAGCTAATTAATTCATTTCTATTAACCATTCCCTTTATTTCCTAATGTTATTTAACCTCAATGTTAATTTAAGTTTGTTTATTTCTTATCATTCAAATTATGTATAATCATTATATACCCACTATTTTTATCAGGCCTGTATCATCATCATCAAAAACCATGTAGTAATTAATGTAATATAGTTTATATTTCTAAAATGTCCATGTTTGAATTTAAAAAAATTTTTTTTGTTTTAAAATTCATCAAAAACCATTTTATCTTTTAAAAATTACTGTAGTTCATAAATTTAAAAGTATTATTTTGTTGATCTACATTCTATAAACACATTGAGATGATCAAAGTGAGGCCAAAAATATTTCAAAACAAGTAATTTTTGGTTTCTTAAGCACACAGTATATCAAAAATTAAATTTGCAAGTAAATACTAAAAGTAAATATAGCACAGTAATACTTCAATCACTTTGGAGCTTCCTATAGTAATAATGATAACCAGCATACAATATTAAGTGGGATAAGTATATAAGAATACAATTAGTGAAAATTCTTATTCTATTGACTCTGGATTAAAATGAAATTTTAACAATTAAAAAATGTATAACTTAAAGTTTTATTAATTAACAGTAATTCAACCAATATTGTTTGCCTGTTAACTTTTTCAATATTGTCTTTAACAATAGCTAGCATATAATGAAATAAGAAATGTCAGCAATTTAAATTACTGTGCTATGATCAAATAATTAAAATAATAAATGTCTGGTATTTAAAACTAATAGCAATAAGTGCATTACAGCCACATTTTGAAACTGATAACATCAAAAGACAGCATTAAAAAAAACCTATTTTCCTAACAAAAATCATAATTATAATTTAAACTTTGGTTACAATAAGTATATTTTTGATTTGTGTTTCTGGGACATGCTAATTTCAATAATATGGATGACTGATAACAATATCTGATTACAATAACTGAATTCTGCTATATAAAATTATTTTAAATAAATTCTACTGTATTTTATTCCTTTCAATTTTGTCCATTAAAGTTTATAAAATTATATTTAAACAAAATGAAAGAAATTGAAGAAATTTACCATATTAATTTTAAGAAATAATATGAAAAATATTTTACTAAACACAATATTTGCACATTTAAATTGCTTGCTTGTTTTGTTTGTTTAAAAGATTATATAAATTAATTCAAACAATAAATTTAAAAGAATTTTAAAATAATTAACAATTTGAATTAATCAAATAAGGTTAATTTAGTTATTTGAATTAATCAAATAACTAATAAAAAAATAAACNTTTTGAACAAAAATGCATACAAAATAACCACTAATCAAAGTCCACCTCCAAACAACGGAGCATTTTTTTATAATCTTGTGGTCGTTGTTTACAGGTTTGATTGTACATTTCTTCCTGTTTTTTCAAAAATAAACGAATTTAAATAGTTAAAATTATACGAATATTTTGTTGTCATTAAAAATAAAGCTTAAGAAACTTATCCCTGGTAGATTTATAATCATTAATCTCAATTGTCTTTATAATAATTGGTCGAATCTTAAATTTTTCTTCGGTAGAGCTGTAAAAAAGTTGTTATATCAGAGTAATGAAATTAAAATTTATTGATATTTTATCTGCTTTTTTTTCTCTAATTTAATTACATAAATTGATTTCATTTTTATTTTTATTTTTCTTAATGTAATAATCAGATCTTTTTGATATTTTACATATTGCATTGAATTTATTTAAAATTACTTATACAGTAAAACTTGCTTAAACCGGAATTTTACGGTAGCGAATATTTTTTTCGGTTTGGCAGGTTTCCGTTTTGAACAGGTTTATTTTAACACAGAAAATCGCTACGTTTCGAAGAATTCTTCCCATTTAGGCACGTTTTCTTTTTGTTCAGGTTCCGTTATAAAAATTTGTATATAAATTATTGTTAAAAATCAAAAATTTATTAGTAACAGAAATTCCTCCCATTCTGGTGAGTAGCTGTTTCCCATCTGGACAAACATGACATATGACAAAATTTCAAAAATAAATGGAATACACAAGTAAATATAAACTGCTGTTTTTCTAACATATGTTAATATTTATGATTTATTTGCTGAATAATTTATTTAATATTAAATTGTTTCTTTAACTTAAAGTTATGTTTAATTAAAATCATCAATTATATTTGTTGTTAAACTGAAAATTTGCCCAAAATTGAATAGGAATAATGCACAATAAATGTGCATGAATAATTATAATCCAGAGTATATTATCACTGAGACTACCATCCAAACCATCCTAAAAGCTGAAATAACCAAAACCAATACCCTTGACTAAACACTATTGATAACAGCAAAGCATCTAGTCATCGATGTACAAATATCCCCCATACAACATGGTAGCTAGGTTCTGAAAGTGTCGTGTTATGTGTTATCCATGCTATACAAAACATAGGATTAGATTCCAAAAGTATATTATTCTCTTTTTTTGCAAGCAAGAGAAATACATTTATTAAAACAATCAATAATTAACTAACCAGATAATTAATTAAATAATTAATAATCAAAAGTATTGCACATTAATATTGATTTTTTCTTCACTGCTAAACACCACTAAATGAGTATGTTTTCATTTTGGCAAAATATCATATTCTGAGCATTCCTGTTGACCTTAATCTCAATTACCAGCAACATCTTGATTTTTCTCTATGTTTTTTCATAAAATACGATATTTTAATTTGCTTGTGTTTATCAATCTTTAAAACTTTAATCTTTTTATATAGTAACTTTTAATTTAATCTATAAAATAAAGCACAATAACAGTCTTTTGGGTTTATTTAGAGAACTATTACCAATGATAGCAGTCTGTAGTTTATAGGAAAGCTAGAGTAGGAAGCTAGGACAAAGAAGAAATATTGTACAATTAGTTTTCATTAAAGAAAACCTGGCAAAAAGCATGAAACAATATTGCCCATGGATTTTAGAATATTGAAATTTTCAAATATGAGACAACACGTATGTTTGCTTGAATAAAAAAAATATTGAATAATGGTGTTTTTATTTAAAAATTGCAACATTTTGTAGAAGGATTTCACCAATTCTCAAACTGTGTTGTAGGAATGCCATGTTATATGAAGGATACCTATATTTCATCACAGAGTTCACTCAGACTTTAGTGCAAAAACATCAATCAGCACAATCATATTCTTATAAAATGTTTCTTTATTATGTAACACATATAAAACAACAATATCTCAGTCAAATCATAATGTTTATTATGAGGCAATATTAAACATTTTACGTGGCCAACCCGTTGGCGAGGCACGAACACACGACCAGTTCTAAAACATCAATCGTTATGATCTTGTTGTTATAAAATGTTTCTTTATTAAATTCCACTTCTATATCTGTTGAAACGTTCCATAAAACAGTCTATTTCTATTATTGTGCGATAGTTCTTATAAATTAAAATTTTTAATGAATTTAGTGATTTGGTATAATTTTTTAAGATTACAACAAAAAAACACACCTTTNGAATTTAATTAAAAATGTTTATATTATATAAATGAAAATTTACATCATAAAGATTAAAAATAAAACCAAATCTATCATTAAGTAATCAAATAACAAATATAGAATTTTAACACTAAAAATTAAATTTGTTCATTAATTTAACAATTGCATTAATTACAGCTAAAAGACTTAATAATCCATATATACAAACACCTACAAAACCCAATCTATTATTAATAAGCCAAACAACTACTGGATTACATTGGACTAGTTTTTCACGATTATTTTAAATTAATTTCTAAGTAATATGTCACTATACAGAGGTGTTAGGCACCATCTCTTATTAATTTTAATAATTATAATTAAATTAAATAATTTAGAAAGTTCTGGAAGAAAAGAATTGGCTGATTCTTTTCTTCCAGTGTTGTAAATTTGAGTCATGCTTGAACCTGCAACTCACCATGGAAGAGGCTCGGGTAGTGTAACTGGCAATGCAACCACAACACGCAAGAGTTGTGGGTTCGAGTCTTACTCTGGCCAATTCTTTTCTTCCAGAACTTCCTAAATTATTTCATTTAATTATAATTATTAAAATTAATAAGAAATGACACCTAACATCTCCCTATAGTGACAAATTATTTAGAAATTAATTAAAAATAATTGTGAAAAACTAGCCTGATGTAATCCAGTAGTTGTTTGGCTTATTAATAATCTTTAATATTTTAACATTTAGTACATTAAGTTTAAATTTGAATTATACATTAATCTATCAATTTACTTTTCAAACACTATTGAGCCAAAAGCAATAATGACTATGATGATGTAGATATTTTTCTTAAATAGTTTTTGAATAATTAGCTAACTTTTGGCATAGAAACATCTGAGTAGCTAAGGCAGGTGAATAATCAAGCATTTTATAAACATAAACAATGTAAACTCCACCATACCTTTAAAATGCAGTCTATTTTAACAAGTTATTGAACGTTTTCAGTCAAATTAACAGACCTTCTTCAGGATCGACGTAAAGAATTTAAACTTGTCAAACGGTAATTCCAAAAACGCACGCTCTACGAAAACGTTCAATAACTTGTTAAAATAGACTGCATACGGTATGGTGGAGTTTATTAATTAATAATGCAGTTAGAGATATAATGATAAACAATGTTTTTACTTTTTTTGTGTTACATCTAGACACATTTGTATTTACAATTATAGTTGAAAATTATTCAATAACTTTTTGAAAAATAATATTTCAATATCTTATTTTATGCAGATTTTTCTGTATTTCTTTCAGAGTCCCTTACTTAAAACATTTGATTATTAAAACACAAAAGTATAAATAATATTTTAAAAATTTTTTATCTACTTAATTTCAAGCCATTACAATATTTATAAATATGCTTAAAACAATTTGTAAATAAGAATTTCTTTTATTTCAGACTATTAATATTATTTCTTAATCTTCTGAAATCTATACTTTGCAATAACATCAAACATTGTGGCAGAAGAATGAAAGTCCAGCCATATCACACTCACTAGTAACTTCTATGGATAAAATAGCAGAGAATAGATAATATTGTATTACTGTGCATGCGAAATTACACAATGAATTGAAATCCATTTAGAGGGGAAAGAAATCAGCAATTAGAATGAAAAACAAACATCTGTTTATATTATTATAAAAATATGTAGCTACAATTAACACAAAATTACTAAATGAACTAGGAAAATGTATTCTTCCTAGAAAGTGTAAAGAAGATAAAATGGATCAATATAGGAGGAATCTCAAAAGCATTGATAAAAGAGAGATAAACTTATTAACAAAGTTTCAAGAATTAATTTGTTGATTAAAATCAATCAATATTATGACCATACAAATAATTTGGGTCTATACAGAATTATTCTTCTTAATATTCCAATGAGAGACAGACGGTGACAACTTAAAACCAACAAATGACATTAAAAATACATACAATACAATTGATGCCGACTATGTTCTTGGTGTCAGATCCTCTAAGACAAGATCGGCGTCAATTGTATTGTATGTATTTTTAATGTCATTTGTTGGTTTTAAGTTGTTATCATCTGTCTCTTGTTGGAATATTAAAAAGAATAATTCTGTATAGACCCAATTATTTGTATGATCATAATATTGATTGAGAGAGAAACTTATTTAAAGGAAGTCAAATATCCAAAACATTTTGCCAATTTTATGTTATGTAATTGTGCAAATTAAGTATTGTATTCACTGTATGTAGTAAGATACTATTAGGGGTCAACAGTCATAAGTTATAAAAAAATAGTCATTTTGATAAAAGTAGTCAAAATTAAACTAAAAAGCAAAAATCTTGAAGGAATCTCAAAAAATTAAACAGAATCCTAACACAAGTGTTGTTGTTAAACTTGCATGTGAAATCTCCAATGTGAAAGGATCACCAGTAAATGCAAGTACCATCAAAAGAACACTGAATTTCCATGGGTTTCACGGAAAGTACATAGAAAAAAGTCAGCAGTAAGTAAAACAAATCATTAAAAGCATTTATTTGCAAAAAGATTTGAAGATGCTCTTTTGAATATTGGGGAAATGTATTATTTATTGATGAATGTAAATTTGAGATGTTTGCATCTCAAAAATGTTCAAAAATTTGGAGAACTACAAATTCTGAACTTCAGCTCAAGAATCTAATGTTTACTGTAAAGCATGATGGAGGATCCGAAATGGTTTGAGGATGTATGGCAGCTTTAGATATAGGAAAACTTGTTTTTATAAATTCTAAAATGGGTTGTTTTAGCTATTTAAACATACTAAGAGCAAATTTAAACAAAAACAAAACAAAATTAGATCTGTGAAACTCCTGGGTCTTTTGGCAAGACAATGATCTAAAACATGCAGCTCAATAGCTCTTCTACCATACACCAAAACAATTATGTCCATTACCACAATCATCAGATTTAAATCCAATCAAACACTTATGGGGAATAATGAAGGATAAATTGAGATATAAAATTTATAAGCAAAGACTCACTTCAGAAACTATTTAATTCTATTGCAGTTACAGATACAAAAAACTAGTTCATTCTATCCAAGAAGACTAAAAGCAGTCATAAAAGCTCAAGATAGACCAACAAAATATTAATTGAGTTTTATGATGACAAAGTTTATCACTTTGCTGTTAATTTCAAGTGTACGGAGACTTTTGACTCAATTTTTCATGTTAAGAACAACAGAGAAATTTTTTAAAGTTTAAGTTTAGTTTATAATTTTGTAAAATATTTGAGCATGAGATGTTAAATGTAAATAATAATTTCTATAAGGTAGTTATTTGTCGAAACCGTGTCTTCTTTTTCTTGTTTCTTCTGATTCTATGTCACGACTATGTCACGATGTAGGTGATGGAATTATTTGCCAAGTTCTATAAGGTAGTTATTTCATTTCTCATAAATTTATTTTGACTGTGTGTATGTGAATGCATAGGCATATACACTAAATGTTGGCTCTAGATATGATCAAACTTTGTGGCCAAACAGAATGTACTGTACAGTTTGATCGTACCTAGTTGGAGAAAAAATGGATGCAAAATTTACACAATTTATACATTGCTTAGGATGCCAGGAAGCCCTGAATGTGCCAAAACTTCTTGAACAGAGTGTAAATAAGACTAGAGCTAGTACTGCATACACTATATATACATGCATGCGTGTGTAAAGTAAATTAAAGTTAGATATTAACTAAATCTAAATTCATTATTACATACAATGTTAGAACTGTAGATATAGATATGACAATAAACTGAGTATTTTTAGTAGAGATAAATTTCATCATCATCAGCTCAGTGGTACTTGGTTGCAAGCACTATCTTTAGGAGGCTTGAAACCTTTAGAACATATTACATGTTATGTGTACAATTAATTAGGCAAATTCTAGTCCAATAATTAATTAATCTGGCTCTTTCACTTAATTATTGTATTAGGGATATAATAAAATTACATATTTTTGCTTTATAAGACTTAAGTAAGCACTTGATTCTGTCAGCAGTAATAAAATGTTAGAAATAAAAATAAAAGTATATAGATAAAGAAATCTTGAATTATTTTTTTTTAACATACTACAATAAAATAACAAAAGTAATCATAAAATAATATAAGCACTGAACACACAAAAAAAAACAGAAAAGAAATGATCAAGGATATCTTTTATTCCCTTATCTATCCAGAAAATTATTGAAGACAATTTATAGAAAACATAAAATTTAATGAATATAATGTAAATCAGACTGAATATGTTTATGATATAATTCTACTTGTATTTACTAAAACAAAAATTAAAACATGATAAAACAACTGAATCAAACAAGTAAATATAAAATAACAATAAATAAGAAAAAATTTCAATTTTAAAAGTCAAAACAATGCTGATATTATTGATTTGAATGAAGGAATCTGTTGAATAAGNAACAATAGTAGCAAGTAACCTCGACACATTAAAACAAAGTAGAGAATGGCTATAGACTAGAAATAATTATACAAAACATAAAAAACTATGAAAATAAAAATAAAACAATTAAAAATTAAACAATATAAAGTTATAATTATGCAAACATTAATATATCAATATATTTCTAAAACCTGTATTCTGAAACAGAGATAAAAATGTAGCTTTTGAAATGAAACCTCAGAAAAATACAAATAATGTAAACTGAAAGGAAATATAAACAAATGAAACATGTAGAAATGAATTAAACTATTTCAAATAAATAAAATTCAATACACTATAACAAATGAATTCAAGCAGTTATAATTGTACAGATATGTGGAGATAATGAACCCAATCAGACTACCATAAATATTCATTTATACTTGCGAAGAAAAAAGGGAAAGTTTTTCCATCTGATTCTTGATCAATAGCAGTAAAAATACTCAGAACTTTAGAAATACTTAGACTCCTAAACTTTTGGTCAATTCTTCCCATATTTATTCATTATGATGCTCAACTTTTAGGTTTTACATTAAAACAGACTAAAGCACAGACAACAATATTTTCATACTCCTGAAAGTAAAAACTGACAAATCTCTCAACAATTTTTACTCTTGAAATGAAAATTTCAGAATTTTTTGGGAATTGGCAAGTTTATATGATATGAACATCACTTTAGTTAACTCTTAGTGTAGCTACTTTTGAAACCTTAGAACAGAGTAACATAACAAGACCTACAATTATATACTGAAAGAAGAGAGTCCAAAAATGTCAGCAGATATTTTTCTGATGAATCATGCTTCTACATGTATGAAAATGATGAAAGAATTTGAATGAGATGAAAGCAAGAAGAAAGAAATCAAAAATATCATATTTAAGTAAGGCCTATCTCAATTGAGCTAATAGTGTAAGAAGTTTTGAAAACAATTTCATCTAAATATCACTTTTGGTAGCTGTTATTACAATCTATGTACGTATGTCTCTTTAATCTGAAATTAAGTTGGGTAGACTATCATTACAGCTTTCAGGTTAGACACTTCTTTTATTGTTTCCACATATGCATTTCGGACTTATATAAATGCTAAGCTCCACTTCAGTGCAATATTAAAAATTGTCAAACTTATACGATACATATAGTTCTGTCTTCTAAAACCACGGTGTATAACGGGTAACATTGGAAAGTTTTTTAATACAGCCATTAAAAACACCACAAATACATTTTCCAAACATTTATACGGAAAACTTTTATATTTTTCTATGTGTTCATAAAATCTTATATAAGCATTATATCATTCTTTAAAAGTTGTACTTATATAAGATTTTATGAGCACATAGAAAAATATAAAAGTTTTCCGTATAAATGTTTGGAAAATGTATTTGTGGTGTTTTTAATGGCTGTATTAAAAAACTTCCAATGTTACCCGTTATACACCGTGGTTTTAGAAGACAGAACCATATGTATCGTATAAGTTTGACAATTTTTAATATTGCACTGAAGTGGAGCTTAGCATTTATATAAGTCCGAAATGCATATGTGGAAACAATAAAAGAAGTGTCTAACCTGAAAGCTGTAATGATAGTCTACCGAACTTAATTTCAGATTAAAGAGACATACATACATAAAACAATTTCATCTTTACTTGGAAATCTAGAATATTATGTAGCTCAAATTGGTAACATCCTAACTTCTATCTCTTTTATATTTACAGATTATTTTGTCATATTTCAACAAGATACATTAGGTATTGTTAATGTTGCATTGTTATCACAATTATATAAGTTCACTATCCAAGTTATTCAAATCTTCCTATTCAAAAATTCATAAAATTTAATAAAAAAGAGTTTAACAATATCATCACCTACTTTCAGATTTGAACAAAATTTGGAAATAAATGAACACACATGAAAACACAGCCTTTTCTGTTTTATGTCAATTTGTGTTTTTAGCAAATTTTACATCAAGATTTTACCAATTTGTGTTCCTTTGAATTTAATCAAAACTTTAAAAATTTCTAAAACAAATCATTATGTATTTATGGATGTGAGAGAAAAATTTTAAACTTATGTTCTCTTAATTTAAAAAATTTTTCTCAATATTCCATTCTACAAAAATTTTTGTCTGTCAAAGACAAAATAGTTGTTTATTGTGTTACTTACATAGTCAATATCAAATTTCTCAGTATAAATTGAACAAAATGCATTAATATTATAACTAATTATATTTTCTGTTTCAATAAAGTTAAACTAATATATATCTCTTTAAATTACATTACTTTTAAATGCTATAATTTCAAACAGTAGTGTACATAATATCTAAATTTTTTGAAACAAATACAATTAAACCTCAATTTATATTAGCCTGAATTATATAACTTCAAACTTAACAAATATTCTTGCAAATATCAAATATGGTAGCTGTTTTATATATTTCCGTAAATGTCTGTCTCTTTAATCTGAATAAAAATAATTTCAGTAGACTATCTCACAGCCATCAGGTTAGGTACTTACCTAATAATAATAAAAGTACCACCTAACCTGATGGCTGTGTGATAGTCTACCAAAATTATTTTTATTTGGATTAAAGAGACAGACACTTATGGAAATATTAACAAATATTTTTGGTACAATCATACATATAATTTCTATACAATTTTATGACAATGTAATTAATTGAGGTAATCAATTTGGATCAGACAAATAAAAAACACACATATGAAAAAGACTTTTCATATGCCACTCCATTATAAAACAATATATTCACTTTTCTCACATGCCACTACAGCTACTTCATCACCTCTTCCAGATAAACATCTTAAAAAAAGTCTTAATATCTTTAGAAGAAAGAAAAAATAAATAATTACATTGCTTTTGTAAATTTGGCATATCAAGGATATAGTAACAATATTTTATTAATCATTACAATCATTACATTATTATTAAAATTCTATTTACAGAATGTATCTGCAAATTTTGGAGTAAATATTAATTAAATTATGTATTTGATATATAGTCTATTATAAAAGTAACTAAAAAAATAACAAAAAGAAACTGCTCATGTGAAGTCTAGGAAAAAGTCAAATGATTGACTTTTTCCTAGCTAATATTTTCAACTAATAAACCATCTTCAGGAATTTATAACTCACAAATTTGAAAGTCCAAACAACGTCATTAATATCTTTGGACATTTTATTATAAAGTATAAGTTAATTAATTTATGTATCCTGACATTTTTTTTATATATTTATTTTTTTTTAATTAAATTAACATTTATTTTATTATATAATAATTATGAAATAACATTTATTTTGACATTAAAACTTAATCTGATCAAACATATTATTCAAATTCAAAAATAAACTTAGTTTTTTAACTAATTACAGTTTTTGAATATATTATTTTATTTTATATAATTTAATTCTAAAAATTATTTTATTTTTCTAGAATTCTAAGAACTTTATACTTTCTTTATATCCACAAAATTATTGGGCTGCAATTTGAAAAAATTGTAGACCTATAAATTCCCATTGTTTCTGTTCATCCGTCTATCCTTAATCTCAAGAACAGAGTTAGATAGATGTAGGAGACCAGATATGAAACCTTAGGGGCAAGAGGCCTGATTAATTATATTAGAACTTCCAATGCAAACCAGAAGTCATGTTATTTCAATTCAAAAATTTTGTTTTAAGGATGGAAACTCCCAAGAAACTCCAAAATATACTAAATTCAAAATTAAGACCAACAGATATTTATTTATATAAGTAAATGATCCTGTAACACTTAAATATGTAAATAGAGTTGTAGGCAGATAGAACACAACACACCCATTGAATGTTGTTGTTTAGTTCCTGAAAGCAATCTTCCTTGAAGTGAATTGTCTGACATTCTTTTGATAAAGCAATCAACTCATAAGAGGTGTATTCCTTGATACTGGTATATAATTAATTGTTCATCCCAAGCTGGGAAAAAAGAAATTCTTTCATTAATTGATTGATTTTTTTTTGGCTTGTACAATACATAATTGATCTTTACTTGTTTTGAATATTTGAAATATATATTTATTACTAACTTCTTGTTTATAAGCATTGTTATTTATCTATATATATTTACTGTTCAATTTAATTAATATTATTTTGGATTTTTGCTTAAATCACCGTATTTTGCTTTTGTGTTAAGTTCAGGCCTGGTACTTGATTAGAACCCTAATTTTGTGTAACCCCACTTTTTTGTATTGTGCAGTACTTTACATGCACATTACTGTATAAGATTTGAAATTAAATTATTTATCATCAATAAAATCATATCACAAAAACCAAATAATAGTGTTTTACTTCAACATTAATTTAAAATTTTAAATAACATTTGATAAGAACATATTGTGATTAAAATTAGAAATTTTTAACATAACCTATAAACAAATTAGCAGTAGTAGTAGATTAAGCTTTTAACAAACTTCTTAAAATCAAAATTACAAAATAAAATTAATTTAAAATGTGCTTAAAATGAAATATAATTGATTTAACTACAACTTATCTAGTTAAATTGTTTTAATACACTTAATATCTGATTCATTCCTACATTTTTAACATTATTTATTCCTTTGAATTGTTGCCAATACTGAAATAGAAACCACTAATGTCAAAATAGTTATAAATTATTAATCCTCAAAATTGAATGATGTAATAACTAAACATTAAACAATCAATTTTGTTGATAGTAAAAAAGAATACATTATATAATTTCAAGCAGATATTAATCACAAAGAAGTCTCAATAGTTATATATGCTGTAAAATAGTATAGTATTCAGTCAAAGATAATTTAGTGTACCAGTAATTAAATTTAAATAATAGTTTTGACATTCAAAAAATCTTTTAAAACTTTAACATACAAATGAAGAATAAATACAGTAGTCCTTTTTGTATTGTTCATATCAGTTATATCATGCTATTTGAGATAAACCAAATAAGTTACATATGTAACTTATTTGGTTTATCTCAAATAGCATGATATAACTGATGCACTGTAGCTTGTATCTATCCTCCTGTGTTGTCTATTTTCAATTTCCATGCTAACTTGCTTTTTTATATATTGTATTTCACACAATGGTAGTTTTAAGGTCAATGACTGAATGCCAGTAGAAATTCAAACAAACTGATTTTTTTAAAATTATTAGCTAAAGCATTTTTATTTTTGGAAAATGAAAAAAACCAATTATGTATCTGAATGAGCAATATAATGGAGGGCAACAGTATAAGAATTTTAATATGATGTATAAATATAAAATAAATTTCTTAAAATAAACTCTTACTATATCATAACAACGGTTAAGAACAAATTCAAAATATGACATTACTGTAACATTGTGAATTTTATATTTTATATCATATTTAATTAAACAAATATCATATGTACATTTTAGATAGAAATGAGAACTAAAGATTTTTGTCAAAACAGAGCAGAAACATGATAGATATATCACATGAATATGATAAAACTATTTCAATACTTGTTTTTTATTTTGTAATTATGATTTTAAATATATATTACTAGCTTACCCGTCGCACATTGCTGCGATCTCAGAAGAAAGGAAATTTAAGCAAACTCATTATGACAAAATTCAATTTACATTTTATAATTTTTATTAAAACTTATTATTATTACATTATTATTTCGAGTCGATATTAAAATTTGGAAAAGGGGGATACCTAGATCTTTACCGATCTAGGTATCCCCCTTTACCTAGGTATCCCTAGGTAAAATACGCAAATTTCCTCCTACAACTTCGGTTGTTGTTTGGGGTACAGTTGAGGTTTTAATGAAGTTCGAGCGAATACATAATTAGTGAAAAAAAGTTGAAATTAAGTGATTAAACAAAAATTATTACAAATATCGTAAATAACAGTTCACAAATGCATATATAGAGATATTTTTTGAAGGGGGGAAATGGTCTTCACAATTCGAAATCGATCGACCACACTGTGCTCGAATGCTCATGTAAACACGCACCATCTATCGTAGGATAAATGTACTATGCCAAAAACCTTCGTGGGAGTGTATTAAAAAACTTTCCGAAGTTTTATGGCAATCATACTATGCCGCAAACCTTCGCCGGAGAATATTAAACAACTTCCCAAAGTTTCACGGCAACCGGATAAACGGTGTGGTAATGCATGAAGGACAGACAGACACACACACAGACATACATTCATTTTTATATATATAGATTACTGTGACATATAAAACATAAAATTTTCAATTGTGACATTCAATATATATATTACAAAATATAAAAGTCTTTAACAAATATTTTTGAATACATACACTGTATTTATTAAACTAATATTTTTAGTATAAACTTTTAAACTTTAAAAAAAATTAATTCAATATAAATCAAATCAGTTAACATGAATGAACACATTATCAATATCTTATGTATTTGGTGCAAAATTTGACTAATTTTTAGTTGCTATTCTTCACGTTTTTAAGATGCAGAATTTTCTTAATATTGATAATTGCAAAATATTCTTTTCATGCAATTATATCAAAGTAAAATTAGAATATGACTTAAAATAAATTCAATAAAATTCAAATTATAAGTTTTTTCAATTGGATTTTTCTTTTTTATGGCTAAATATAAACATTCTAACAATAATTCTTAGAAACTAATAAAAACAAATATGCCCAATTCTGTTTTTGGATTTTTTTACACAATTTTTATTTACGAGTCTGGAAAAAAAATTCAATTCTCTATATCAGCAGAGTATACTTTATGAATGAGTCTATAAATGCAGTGTTATAAAAACATCTTATCTGCCAAGCCAATTCCAACAATTAAGGAACAAGTTTATGACAAAATCCTACTTATTTCAAGATGACTGCATCATATCATTATGCCAAGATGATGAATTATAATGTGCTTTTTCTACAGTTATGTTAGCATTATTGTCACTTAAACTGACACAAATTGTTATTTAAGCAAAACAAATTCTTACAAGAGGCCCAGATTAGATGTGTAACATCTGGCCAGGTAACAGTCCTAATCTCAACACTATTGAGAACTACTAGCATATTATGAGCATGAAAATTGAAGAAAAGAAACTTGAAAATAAACAGCAATCACAGGAGTGTATTAGAAGAGTTTGATATAACAAGTTTGGCACAGAATACTTGAAGAAACTCATCCACTCTAAACCAAAGCATTACAAAACTGTTATTAAGGCTCAAGATAGCTTTACAAAGTATTAGAATCCTATTCAATGAAAAATAACTGTTCACATTACATTTTTTCAGCCTGCTTACATTGTGAACTTTTTTGCTTTCATTTGAATGACAAGTTCTTGCAACAGTAATTAACAGGATGATCCTGTAAAGTAGCATTAAGTTCAATATAGCATTACATGTAATAAATTGCATTTTTTATATATTCTTTTTCCTAGACTATATATGTTATCATTCCAAATCACGATCATAGCTTAAATATGCTAATTTGCATATCTGTTTAAAGCTTTTTGGTGTATATGATAGGCAGTATATATATCTGGATTTAAAAAATTAAAATATAGTGTTTAGATATTCATTTATGAAATTTCATAAAAAATAATTGCACACCTTTTAACCAGCAAACACATTTAATAAAATAACAAAACAAATTGAGATTGATGATAACTATTCACTATTTAAAAACTTGGATTTAATTATATTAATAAATAATGAAACAATATCAGTAATATCCAGCAATTTACTTAAAATAGTAGTCAAACATATATATGAAATGATCATATGAGGTCTGTTCAAAAAAAGACCAGACTTTTGTCATACAAACTTTTCTACTGTGATCACAATATTATACATGTTTGTTCCCTTCAAAGTACTCCCCCTGCTTGCAATATACCATTCTCATTATTATTGCCACTGTTAGAATGCTCCCCGAAACTCTTTTGTGAGATGGCATGTAGCTGTCTCTGCAAATTTTATTGAATCTCATCTACAGTTCGAAAATAAGGTCCTTTTAAACTGTGGAAACAAGAAAAAGTCTGAAGTAGCCAAGTCTATATGGAGTATGGAGGTGGGAAAGGATGGCCATGTTGTTAGCACTAAAAACTGACCAACAAGCAGAGATGTGTGACATAGCATGTTGTCATAAGGCAATGCCCAGCTCTTGTTCCCCATAGCTCAGGCCTCTTCTGGCACACAACTTCCCTCAAATGCCTTAAAACTTCTAAATAGTACTCCTTGTTAACAGTCTGACCTTGTTGCACAAATTCCTGATAAACTACGCCTCAATAATAAAAACAAATAATCAATATTTGTCATCCCTATTTTGAATACTACTCAATCAATATTCTGCCCAATTTAAAACACTTGAACCACTTGTGACACTGCAAATGGCTCTCCTCATAAGCCTGCTGAAGCAAAGCCCATGTTTCAGTAAAAGTTTGCTAGTCTTAAAGTAAAACTTCACCCAAACATGTTGCTCCTTAAAAGTCTTTCACCTTCACTTCACAGAGCAGTAACTGCATTTGTTCACTTCAATAGCTCTAGACCACCAACCAATCAGAATACTACAATGCTCCAAGTGGTGTTGTGTTACTGAAGTTTCTGGCTAAGTGGAAACACTTGCTAGAATTCAATCGATGCAATGATTCACACACTATGACAAAAATTAAGTCTTATTTTGAACAGACCTAGTAGACTATATGTTTGACTGCTATTTTAACCTGATGATGACAATTTAAAAATTGTCAAAAATGTTTGTTTTCGTTATTCTTTAGTAAATTGCTGGATATTACATGGTATTGTTTCATTATTTATAAATTGGGATTCAAATTTCATTATTTAAAGTATACATCACTGATATTTCTGCTCATATACTGTCAATAAAAAATTTGTCAAACAAATTTTTTTAATATATACTCATGTTTAGTCAACAAAAATTATTTAAATTTCATTCTAGTTCTTTATATATCATGTATTGTTTTCTTATTTATTAAAATTACAAATCAATAAATTATGTTTTTAAGATTTAATATTAAATAATTCTTAGAAATCAAGACTTAAAAACATGTAACGAATGTTCAAACTTCTATATTATATTATAATCAATATTAATAAAACAACAGTAATATATTCCAATTTATGTTCATCATAAAGTAAGATTCTTAAATAATAACTTTTTAACAAATTTAAAGATTTCATAAAAAGTTATATTAGTAAAATAAAACTTGCAACTTGGCACAAAATTAAAACAATATGTGTATGCACACACACATTACATACATATATTTATGCAAGTAAACTTGAAATACAAAATGGTAAACTGTTCAGCATAGAGATCATTATTTTATCACTGCATTATTCATTTCAGCATTTACAAATTCTAATACTATAATTTTTGAGCATGTAATGAATAAAACTGATTTAAGTTTCAGCACTCAATCAATAGTTAGTTTAAATATTTTAATTACATTATTATTAAAGTAACAGTTTTTATATATTTATTTATTTTATACGCCTGCAAAACAAAAGTATATTCAATAGTAAGAATTAAAATAAAAAGCAAATAATAGTCACCCAGATTTATAAAGATGGAGAACCACCCAGACTCCTTCTCCTGCTTTATTTACTTCCTGAACATAATCTTCTGCTGAAATTTCTCGAACATCTCCATATTTTGCTTTTCTAAGTGCTTCTTGCATCTCTGCTATTCTTTTTTTCCTGTAAATAGATATTTGTTAATAATAGAAAAAGTTACTTATTTATAAATATTGATCTATATTTAAATACAAATAATTTTTCCAAATTATTTGAAACAGATTAATTTGCAATTTTTTATACACAAATTACATTTATACTTCATAAAATTTTTTATTACAAGAAAAAATAAAACTTATGATCATATTACAATCAATCAAACGATCACCATAATTAATGTATAGAACTTTGAGAAGTTTATTATATGATCATATTATAATTTCTTAGTTCTACTTCACAATTTACTCAAAGAAAAAACTATTGAAAACAATAATTTATACTGCTTTTTCATGTAGCAAAACATCATTTTGTTACCTGAAAAAGCTGTGTAAATTCATATTTTTACTATATAGTGCCAAGAATTTTGCAATTTTAAAAAAAATTATTCTTTACATAAAATTTTAAAACTATTTTACAGCATATCATTTTAAAGCTAATCAAACAGTTTCCAAAATAATTCAAAACCATAATTAATAATTAATTTAAAATATTTTCCCTCAATATATACTTGCAAATTTAATAAACTACAGTTATCTACTATAATAAAAAATTATAACACTAACCTATATTCAAGCAATATTCTTTCATCTTCCTCATCTTCTAACTCATCTAATTCATCAAGAGTCAAGTCTTCTAATTGTGTAGTTTCTGTAAATAACAATAACAATACAGTAACATGTAACAATAATAAATATAAAGCATTTTAAAATATCAATATAAAAATTTGTGTCCATTGTTTTTGTTGGTAGAAAAAATTATTTTCATAAAAAAAAAATAATACAATAATAATATTTTATTTTTACATCAATTTGATGTACAGTACACTGACACAACAACAATCTTTGAAGCCCATTAACCTACTGCCCGAAGATATTTTTCAAGCAGTAGACTGCTCTATTTGAGCAATCAACTAAACTGGCTATGTCAATGCCTCCTACAACTTCCACTTTGCTGGCAAAGGATTGTATAGATTGCTGATGACTACAGTGAAGGACAGTAAAAATCTGAAACAAGTATGTTTTTCATACCAGTTGTAATTGCAGAGTTGCCAGTATTAAAATTGCAACCCATGAATGTACACGTATATACTTTACTTTGTTATTAATATATTTGGCTACTTTGTATGTGTATGCATACATACATACATACATACTGTATACAAAATAGCCAAAGATATTAACAATATACTTTTCAGAATAGTTTTACAGATCTTCAACACTTAAAATTGTTAATATCTCTGAAATTGTCTGAAGTGTTATCTACAACAACAAAACTTTAGATGATCACAGAAAATATTTAAGCCAAATGATCTCTGGATTATATCAGGCTATATTACTATTATTATTAATAATTAAATGCTAAATAATTTGGCATTAGAGGTAGGCATTAGGCACCATCTCTTGTTAAATTTGATAATTATAATCATTTGGCTTTAATATATAACTATTAGATTTTAGATATCAATATTTGATTACAGAAAATTCAGAAATAAAGGGAAATGAGAATTAAAAAAAAATTACACTCTACAGCAACATTTCCTAAATGGCATTCCATGAAACTTGGAAACCCCATGAAACAAAATTTCTGTTCAAAATAGGGTTCTGTTATCTTGCAAGTTCACACTTGGCAATGTAGACACACAAGCACATACAGCACATATATGAGAAAAATTGGATTTTCAAAATTAAAAGAACAAAAAATTCAGAAATCAACTAAATGCCATGTCTGTTCTTGAAACTTCCAAAAAGTAAGCTATATATTAAAAAAAAAATTGCAAAAAATAAATAAAACTTATTCTTCTCATTAAAAACTAAAGATTTCCTAAATTTGATTTATTTTGTCATTTAATGTTAAATACAAGGTGTTCAGAAAGTCACTGTGCACTTATTATTTATTAAGACATGTTTCAATATAGAACACAAGAGGTAAATATAAATGATAATTATAAACAAGGTTGAAAGTGACTCCCGTAGCATCAATACAGACTTGGATCCTTCTTTTGTTTCTAAACATTGCTATTAATTGCTCATTCGAAATAAACTGAATGAATGTGGTTATCGCTGCTATCAAGTCATCCAGCATGTGTGGACAATCTCGATACACTACAGATTTTGCATCCCCATAGATCAGTGTTTCTTAACAGGGGGCTTCAGCCCCCTGGGGGTCCATAAGAAGTTTGCCGGGGGGCCACCAAATTATGCAAAATTGAGGCTATGAAAATGAAATATGATATGAAATGTTTTCATTCTATTCACAATTAATCTCTGATTCAAAATTTTAATTTGAGAAACAAAATGTAAATTCCTTAATTATATGTCACCTTTTAAAATTAATTGATAAATTTGATAAATATTTTCCTAATGATAAAGTTCACATTACAAAACTGTGGATTCAAGATCCATACAACAATTATAAAAATACCAATTTATCATCAGCTGATGAAGATACATTATTAAAATTAATAAATAATTGTAATTTGAGATCTGTTTTATAAACTAAAAGTGTGTCCCAATTTTGGATACAAATTTGTGCAGAATATCTCCTGTTTTCAGCAGCAATGCAAAATTTGCTGCCTTTTGCTATTACATATTTGTGTGAAAGAGGTTCTTAACTATGATGGATATAAAAACAAAAAAACGCAATTAGATGTCTTCATGAGGATAGCATTACAAACAATTGAACCAAGAATTAACAAATTAGTTGAGGATATTCAGCAGCAGAATCCTCATTAAATTATTTTTGAATATTTTTTGTGTTTTCTATGAATTTTTAAATGTTTCTTATTTTATTTTTTGTTAAAATTAATGAGTTTTTATGTTTAATTGTGAAGTTCGAATGTTATTTAAATAGATAATGAAATAATAAAGTTATGGTTTACATTTATTATATAAAAAAATAAAGCAATAATAAAAAATCAATTTATTATAGATAATTTAACAAATATAAATTATTATTAAAAAAATGGGGGGGTCACAAAAAACTATGAAATATTTGGTGGGCTGCAAGTATAAAAAGGTTAAGAACCACTGCCATAGATAAAAGCCTGGTGGATTTAGATCTGGTGAGCATGGGACCACACATCTTTTGAAATAATGCAAAAACATGATTACAAAAGTGCACAGTGACTTTCCAAACACCTTGTATATTATTTTGAATTATTTTGATTTTTATTTCACATATATTCTTGAGATTTTTATTGATATGCACAACAAAACAAAAACATATTTTAGCATTTTTAAAATTATTAATCTTTCAACTTTACTTTAAGACTAAGTTCATAAGTAAGAATTCTATTGGGTATTCCTCTGTTTCCTTACTGAATTTGAAAGAGATTCTATGAACAAACTAAATTAGAAAACCTTATTCTACAGAATACTTTTTGTTTTAATAATTGTTTTTGTTCTGTAAAAGCTTAAAATCTTGTTACACAAGCCACCTATTTCTTTGAATAAACTTAAATAGTTAATAATTGTGCTTGTTTTGAAACTGTGTTGTTCTACGTTTTTGTTACTTAAGCACGATAAAATGCAGTTAAACAAACACTAGGTATCCTTTCATCCGTTTATGTCTTCCTTTTACAACAAACCTACTGAATTATCTAAATCAAAGTGTATTGTCGTAGTTTTAAGGAATTATTTTAACAATTCACAAACTTTTAAGCGTCTTCAATGTGTACAACAGGTATGTTGTTTGAGGTTTTATACACTCAAGCTATTTTATAACTTATTGTAATTCTTCCAAAAATGGCAGAATGGAAAGAAGTATGAAGGACCTGTACTCATGTATACATCTATGTTAAGATGCTATGTTAACTTATCTGTTAAAAAGTCAATTAAAGTTATCTCAGAAAGGCAAACAACAAAAGAGAAATTAAATTTGGCTGACATAAAATACAAATAGCAGGTATATTTGTAAATTATATGTATTATTTAAATGGTTTGACGTTATATAGTAACTATGTACATTTTTAAAAAATTAGTTGACTGAAGAGAGTCATTGCAAGGCCCAAAACGTGTAAAAACGTGTATCAACTAAAAACAGCAAATAAACGGATGAAAGGATGCCTAGTGTTCATTTAACTGCACTTTATTATGCTTAAGTAACAAAAATTAATAATTGTTTTACTGTTTATAAGAGAATTTGTGCAACAATTGAATAAAGCATTCAATTATACTTCTGAATTATTTAATACCTTGAAGTTTTTCTTCAACTGTATTTTCAATAATATTTATAATATCTTCTTCTTTAATTTCTTTTTCTTGTTTCTTTGGAAGAATACCTTTTTCTCGTAAAATATCATTCCACTGTGTATCTGCATTTGGATCCTGAAATAAAATTATTATTAAATTAGACTGACCATTTTATGTAATAAAACTAAAATTCAAATTGATTACTAAAAATGACCACTTTGAATATAAAGTATATCCAAATTTACAAATAGTAATCTGAAGATGAAGATCAGATGAAAATCTGACTATAGGATAGCTGACAATATGCCTATATACAGAAGAGTATATAGGAATTGTAAATTTGAATTCTGTTCCAGATTAGTAACTTTTGAAGAAAGAATCAATTAATTTCTAATTATTAAGATTAATGTTAGCTAATTAATCTTGAGAAACAGCAGCTAAATATTTAGCTATATAGAACAACACTAATGAAGTCTGGAAAATAATCTAGCAGTTTTAAGCTTACACACAACAGAATCAAAAATAATATTTTATTTTTTTATAACTTTATTTTAATAGATGGTGGTCAATGTAAAACTGACACACTCACCAATTGAGTAAATTATTATAATCTTCATATCGTAAAAAGGAACTAGTAAGACAAAATAAAATTAGACAAAAGCTCTTTGAAGACTTAGTTTTATTTTCAAAACATTATGAAAACTTGTATAACCAATACTTCATCATTCAAGAAAGTCCAGTTTTATTTAATTGATGAGTGGAACTGGATTCAGATAAAACACTTCCAAAGTAAGTAAAGTGTTTCTGCAGCTGCACATTTCTGCCGGTATCCAAACCTTTGTCAAAGCAATCCTAGAACTCATTTTTTACAATGTCTTTAAAGGCTTTTGTTGCTACAGCTTCCAGATTTGCAGTTCCATCAGTTAGTCCTGATTAATATCTATCTGGCTAAGAACAAAATAATATTTCTTTAGTCCTTAATTTTGCCCTTCAAAAATCTTATCTGTTTCTAAAATAAAAGAGAAGTTGAAAGATTGCAAGTTTCAATCAATAGAAGAAGTGAAAACCACAGCAATGAGAGCCCATAAATAATCACAAAGAAAACTTCCAGAACTGCTTTGACAAACAGTACAGATGCAGGCAGAAATGTGTAGCTACAGTTAGGAGCTTATTTTGAAGGTGGTATGGTGTACAAGTTTCTATATGTTGTGAAATAAAACTTGTACCAAAAATTCTGTTTATTTTGAATATTATACATTCCTTACCATTTTATTTATAAATAAATCAAATTATAATATTCATGTATTTTAAAAATAAGTTTAATAATAAAAGGATTTGTTTTTAAATACCCATTTAAATAAATATATATTTATGAAAGTATTATTTAAATTACTGAATATAAAATAATATCAAAAATAAAAATCTGGGTGTATTCAAAGAAACAAATTTTTAATTACTAAATATTTTGATTGAAAAAATATCCTGTTATTGAAGAAATTTATATTCTTTGGCATCAGTTTTATCCAAATCAAAATGATCATCATATAACATATTAGTTAAAATATCAGATATTATATAGAAATTACTATCTACATTACTAACTCTTAAGATTTAAAATTAATTAAAGAAGCCTGTATTCTTAACTTTTATAATATAATTGATAATTGTTTTAGTTATTAAAAAAATTTCATTATATGAAGAAAACATATTTGTTTAAAAGTTCTTATCTAATACCAAAACAGAATTTTGTTTGCATTTAATAATTCAGTTATCCAGGGATACAGATTCCTAAGCTAAATTAAAAATAGTAGATATTAGTTTAACTTCTCATTAGCAAAAGTTGGATATGAATTATAGCCAGCATTATTATATATTAATAAATTTAATTGTAAATCATATGTGTTTTACTTTGAGTGATTTATACAGTACAGCCTACACTTTGTGGATTAATAACTACTAAACTAAATATTAAAAAAGTAAAATCACTAAAACTTTTTGAAGAAAAATAAGTGATATTTTGAAATTTGCTGAATCATTAACATATCATATGTAATGATATTGAATAAGAAGCTATTTACTTAAATTTATTTCTTAACCAAAAAATTGCTGTAATTAATCTGGCTATAAATTTGCTATTATTAATGATTATATATTAAGTAATTTGGTATTACAGATAGACATTAGGCATCATAATTTATTTCTTATATTTAAAAAGCTATTTTTTTCAAAAAATTTTAGAAACAAACATTGTTCTGCTGAAATTTAGAGTAATGACATTTTACTCCATGTTTATTGATATGAATCCTAGTAATCCTTATCTGTGGATTTCTAGGATTCATATCAATAAACATGGAATTTAAAACTAATGCTATATATGAAATGGTAAAAGTTTATCCTTACTGGGGCCTTTTTTTGTAATTTTGCTCTCTTAGGACATCTCTCTAGTAGTTATGTCCTAAACACAGAAATTTTGGGGGCAACGGGTATAATAAGAGCTATAAGCGAAAACTCATCGGATTATATATTCATGATATTATCCTACATTGAGTTTAAAATGAATTATTACTACGTTAAATAATTGTTAATTGAGTAAGAGTTAACTAATCCAAGCACAAGCACATTAATATCTTCACATTTGAAATAGATGGCGCAATAATTACATAGAATAATAATTATCTTAGTACTACAATACGAATTGAATGATATTATTTCAAATTTACATTTTTTTCTTTAAATAATTTTATTTAAAAACGTACTTCCATTATTCTTGCTGTAAAGAGTTAACTTCCTGGTCCGTCGTCACTGACGAAAAGGCACGTGCTTCGACCTCTACTAAACTCCATAAATAGCAATGTATCTTATTGCTGGTATTTTTTCGCAAATGTGCGAATATATTCGTTGGAAATAATATACAGCATACACAAAAAACTTTTTTCCTCTGTTAATTTAATATTATATAAAATAATATGTAATGTGCCACACGATTTTGTCAAATTAAACTTAAATTCCTCCCCTCTGGGTTTATCTAATTAAGAAACATAGGTATAATGTATTAAGATTTTTATGACATCAATCGAAACTACAGTTATATAAACTTTGTGTATGCAGTTTCGATTGGCGTAAAAAAATCTTAATATATTCGTTTCATTTGAAATTGCTACTGTCAAATTTAATTTTTTATTTTAGTGAATTCAATTTTTATTGTGACCTTATATTTGAATTTTTCAGATAATCCGCGTTTTTACGGGATCCAAATTTGAGTCAGGTCAGGAACTTCAGGAATTTTTCAGAGATGATCTATCTGTATGTATTGGTCCCATCCCTCACCGTCCAGCTGCTTCTTTATGGGCTTAACCGAATTCGTGATGGTCCCGGATAGTGAAGGACGGGGGCCGACATATCCGGTCGGATCACGCCCCGAAAAATTCACGGGGATTTTTCGAGCCGTCCGAATTCAATCCCGGATACCCTAGAGCGGTAGGCAGTAGCGTACCGTAGTGGGGGCGGCAGGGGCGGCTCTTTTTAGGGCGCGGCAAAATTACCTTTTAGGGGGCAGCAAAATTTCACAATAAATAATAATAATATCTTGTAAAAATTTGAAACATCCTAATCTATACTTGCATCGCGCCTACGATAGTACTATCGTCCGGACAGTCCGGGAATCGGCTCACCGTCCGGATGAAATAGTAATTTTTTCATCCGAGGAAGTCCTGCGAAACCTGTTGACCTTTTTTTTTTTTTGTATTTGCTTGTACGATTCATTCGCGTTCATATACACCACTAATATTCAATGGAACTATTTTAAACAAGTCGCTGCACTACCACCGAATTTTTCATTGCTTGTTCTGTGACAAAACTGAATTTTCTTTTAAATTGAAATACCTAAATAAGGGGGGCCGAAATTTTCCTCCGCCCCGGGCTGCTGACACCCACGGTACGCCACTGGCGGTAGGCTGATACCTTGAGCTCTCGGTCATCCGGCCGTCGAAATACCATGAATCAAAATGGTTTCTCTTTGTTAAAATATATCTCGATGTTAATAAATTTAAATTGAGAAATGAGTCACTTCAAATAGTTATTTTAGAATTACTAAAGAGAAAGAACGGAGATTTGACTCAATGTATAATGCAAGACTCAGTTATTGTGATTACAATCTAAAGTGTAATTTCGTTAAACGCATTGTTTTTACAGGATGTACCAAAAATTTCCCTAATCAAGTTTTGAAAATTATATTCCTGACACAGGTCCGGATTAACCCACTTTGGGGCCCTAGACATTTTCTTCTTCCGGGTCCCCTCCCGGCTCTTTCAATTAATAAATCTTGTTACTATTATTTCTATTAAATTTCATACGGACACTGCAGCTGCTTTATAAAATATAAAAGCAAAATTATTTCACAATATTTCACAGGATTTAAGAATACATATAATTAATATTATTCTTATCGCTATAAAGAATATTCTAAATTATTGGGAATTTTACTTTCAATAAGAAGAAACATAAGAATACGAGGGTTGTTCAAAAAGTTCCCGAACTTTATTTATTACAAAAAAAAAATACTTCACATACAATTTATTTGTCAGGGTCCTCTTCAACGTAGTCTCCTCCGCAACATATACACTTATTTCAATAGTGTTTCCACTTTTTGAAACATCTTGGAACGCTTTTTCCGGAATGTCCATAAGCTCCTCCGTCGTTTTTTTTTTTCTATCTCTTGAATGGTGGCAAATCTTTTTTCTTTGAACATGTTTTTTTAGTTTGTTGGAAAACAGGAAAAAGTCGCATGGGGCCAAGTCAGGTGAGCAGGGTGGGTGGGGAAGCACAACGGTCTTGTTTTTGTCCAAAAACTTGTGTTATGAGGGACAAATGAGCCGCCGCGTTGTGGTGAAAAAACCACTCGCCGCTCCTCCAACGTTCGGACCCTTTTCGCCTGATTTTGTCTCTTAGGCGTTTCGTAACACCAGGTAGTACTCCGTGTTGACTGTCTGACCTGTAGGTAGGTATTCATGATGCACAACCCCTTTTACATCGAAAAAACGGTCAACATCACCTTTAATATTTGAGCGAACTTGTCGAGCTGTTTTGGGGCGGGGGGCTGTTTCACCCATCCGTGGAAAGTTTTCGTGAAGGATTTTCCGAGTTTCACACAGAATTTCACAGAACAATGCTGTTCTTTAAATGAGTTGATTTTCGCCGAACCCCACAAACACCACTTCACATAAACGGCCGTAGCTAATCACCAAAACAAGATATCAACAAACGGGTCAAAGTAGGTTACTCGAGGGGTTTCCGCGGACACAACGCCTCCAAGCGGATTTAAAAATAATAAACTGGAGGCGCGCTATTCAAAAGGTTCGGGAACTTTTTGAACAACCCACGTACAACCCACGTACTGTACATTTTCTTTAGATTTTAGAATTCACAATAACCATATAAAAAGCAATATATTTTTGCTTATTTGTTTATTATATACTGTTGTCCAACAGAAAAGTAAACTATCTTATTTACAAATCTTTTCAAAATAGACAGTTTGACCGGGCCCTTCTAAAAACCGGGCCCTAGACATTTGTCTTATTTGTCTATGCGATGATCCGGCCCTGTCCTGACATGTTAAAAAGTGATAAAAGAGCGTTAATGTTTTAGATTTTGTTGATCTTGAAAGTGTTTTGAATAAATCTATATGGGTGGGACAACCGTGTATCATCAACTGGAAAGCGAGAAATGTGGCCATGTCGAGAATAGCGTTAAATCCGAAACAAAAAATTGCGCTTTTGTAAGGTGCCTTTCGACACAAAATCTTACTTAACGATATGTGAAGATTTCGGAAAAAATTCCAATGATGTAACACAAGTAAGCCAAGTAAACTTATTTTGCACGAACTTGTTCAAAGCTTTCGTGAAACTTGGATAGGTTTTTGATCGCCGCATCATTTCTAAAAACTTGTAGTAGCCACCTCAATTCTCGGACTTAACTTCACCGTATACATATATACGTATATTATAGGAATATCTAAAAATTAGCGATTACATTAATAATTTTCTCAATTTGGATTAGCTGAAATACTGTACAGTATAACATTTCATCAGCAAGCATAGTGAAAATCACACCAACAATGTTACGACGCATGGATAGAAATATGCTGTCGCGGGATCTCTGCCTCTCTAAAATTTTTGAGCACAGCTGATAGTTAGTACACGTGTTTTGTTCATTTACACTTTATATCAGATCATGTTTTTATTAATAAAAAAAAATTGAAAGATTTTAAAATTATTTTTGTCCTGCGGGCACTAATTGTCCTTTTAGCAAACCCATTATGGATTCGGCCAATCCTAAGCCGGGTGGTGAAAGACGGAGGAGATATATCCGGACAGACCACCCCCAAAAAATTCCTGGGAGTTTTTTAACTCGTCCGCATTCGATCCCGTGACTTCCGGAGCGATAGATTGCACCTTGACATCCGGATAGGTCTGTGATTTGGTGATAAAATGCACAATGTGTAAACGCTCGCCAGCACCAGCGAACTAAACCACAGAACACTGGTCGTGAGTTTGCGCTTTGCCAACGGACTCGTCACGTGGAATATTCCAGGTTTTCTTCACGTTTGTAACACCTAAATAGAGACCAGTTTCCCATAAAATGTCCTCCTGGGATGCAACGCCTCGAGTTGCGTTGCCGTATACAAACAATGTATAAAAATACATTGTTTATATAAAGAATAGAATTTTTAAAATTACTTAAATGGATGTATAAACATAATATATAATTCTTCGACATTTAATAGATCGCTTATTATTAATATTATCATCAGTGGCGGCCCGAGGCAAGTTTTAGGATGGAGCAAGATCCTATTATAGCGCCCCCTTGGTTGCCCCTAATTTATACCCTTTAATTTTCTTTACCACTGAGGCACCCCCTAGAACTTAGCGCCTGGAGCGGCTGCTCCGTTCGCCCTATGGTAGGGCCGGCTCTGATTATCATTATTTACATCGATATGATTACCTGTAACCGTGCCAAAATCCAAAGTTTTCAAGAATAATAAAATTTTGATTAAAATTATTTTAATATATTAATAAATTTTTAATAATATGTTTTGTTAATTAGTAATCATTTAAATATTTTTAAAATTTTAATTTAAAATGTTATAATTTCTTGTCATCTGGCAATCATAAACATTAAGAAGGAAGTCACCTCTTATTTAGCGGTAAATTTAAAAATGTGTTAACGAAGATTAAAAAAAACTATATATTTGAGATTATTTAGATTGTATATTGGGTAAGATAGGTTATATTTTATTAGAAATGATAAATAATTTTAAACTTTCATTCAGATTTATTAAAATAATACTGATTTCAATAGATCCAATCAGTTTTAGGCGTATCTGTATGTACTGTACAGTATACATATGGAGTAATTTGCGAAGTTGGATAATGTCGAAATTGTCTGGGTAATGCCAACTTTATCAAAAACCACGGGTAATGCTGAAAGAAAATCGTTTCAATAGCAATAATGTCGCCATTATCCATCAATACTTGAATGAGGTCACATTCAGGGGTTCTTTGCACTATCCAGTTTCATTCTTGATTGCAAAAATAAGTAGAGGTACAATAACTTAATGTAGACTTTTTTAAATTCAATGTTAAGTTTTCAATATAAAATAAAATAATTGTAAATAATAATTTGATTTGATTATTTTAAAATGATGGTAATAATTAATGATGATAATTTTATTGATTTCTTTTACTTAAACTTAGAAAGAGAAACAATTACTTTATGTTTAATTTTGCAATTGGTATTCAACATTTTACAAAACTTGATGTGTAATGTTGAGGTTATCTGAGAAAATTGATAATTAAATGATTTCCTCCATATTTTGGTGTTATCCACCTGACTTGGCTAAGGCTGACATCACCTGGGTAGTCTCAATGGTATCCAGATTTTGTACGTTACTCATAATGTATATAAATGACCTAAAAGGAACCTCTATCCAATGTTAATTAAATTTTGGAATATTTCAACAGTATTTTACCTTTCTATTTTTTTCATAATTTATAAATAAAACATAACAAATTTTGACAAAATTAAATTTACTTGCCATTAATACTGGAGTTTAAGATCAACTCGAGATTTTCAGCTCAAAACAGTGCTAGAATGATATACAAAATTAAAATATTTAATGAGTACTTTATTTGTTTCATTCAAGCTTCATTTTTTAAATGTTCTAATGAGAACATTTAAAAAAGAACAGGATTTGATTAAGTAGAACATATTTGAATTTGGTATAATCTGCTTTGTTGAGGGGTATGCTATACATGCCAGATCTTTCTATTACTGCCCAAATAGCCTTATTGTTAGAAAGGAGTTTTCATAGTAATGGGAATGGAGAAACAGGCAATCTTAATTGATGAGAATGTAACACTGTAGCTAAATGATACATGAAAGATCTCATAGTTGCAGCGATCCAGATGGAAACTTTACTTCAGAATGCAAAGGTAAGAGGCTTAGCTTGTGAGTTGAGTGAAACAAGCAAAAGTACTTATTTAAATATTTTAATTTTGTGTATTGTCAGTTATGTGAAATTTATGAAACTTGACTCACTGTTCTAGACTACCACATTTCAGAATGTGGTAGTCTAGAACTGAGATGTGGTTATATTAGCCTATGTGTAGTTGATGTGATGTGATGTAATGTTCATTTATACTGAAATTTTACTATTATATTAATATCTGTTAAATAATTTAATCAAATACAATATATGTGGTAGCCAGCTGGAGTTATGATAAGATGTAAGAAGTATGCTGCAATTGTTATAAGCTCTGTTCCACTCTGTGGTAAAGGTTTGCCTTTTGTACTTTGCCATAGAAGTTGACCCTTAATTTCAGAGAGATTTTTTTTCACACTTAGAAATTTGACTTAAGCAACTTCACTCATAGTTATGCACATAGATTAAATAAACAGTTATATTAAGTTCATAAATGAAGTTTTTAGAAAAATAAAATATTTTCTGTTTATTATTGTACTGGATTATTTAGAACTGCATACATGAAGTATAGAAATTATACAGGTATCTAATTTTCTGCAAATTTCATTGCATAACATAAAATTTCAAAACAGCAAGATTAACGGATTTACTAGAACTGAAGTCATGTAATATTAACAATATATCCTGCATCTTTAATTATAAGCCATAGCTGTGATTAAATGTAAATAAAAAAAATCTAAAAATCACACAACATACAGGGATCACCAACATCATCACTGTAATTTAGACAAGGGAATGTGCATTACATGCAATGCCATCTATGGCACTATTAATTTAACACAAACAACAAAATTATATGTGAAATTATTACATTTCACATATTTTTATTTTTATTGTTTTTTCCTTTCAGTTAAAGACCAACCATTTTAAATGAAATATTATTTATTACAGCATCTTTACATTAAATATTTTATAAGATGAAAACAAAACTTTTTAAAAATGACAATTGCTTTGTTGTTAATACTGGGTAATAATATTTAAAATACTCCTATTCATTGCTGTCTAGAAAGATACTTAGAGGTTTAAGTATCTTTATCATATGGTATGGTGACATTTCAGGGTGTGCAGAAGACATTTTCATCAAAAATAGTTAGCACCAAAACTCACTACTATGCACTTTGGTGTGGCAAACAACAAACATTTTATATATACAAAAAAATACTATGGATTTTAGGATGATATTCCATGTGTTCCCGATTCTGAAGGTGTTGGTCCCTAACTGAAGGCAATAAACAGTATGTTCAACAACTGACTATAATGAATTCTCTGTGATTGTGATGCTTCTCACATGCAACATGATAGATTACTTTTCTTTATGCTGCTGAATTTGCAGTATGTCTTTGATAAACCACTTTTTAAGTGTTCCCACAAATGGAACTACTTTTTCATTTGTTTATAGCATGAAAAGTGCCACAAAGGAAAGTTTTGATACTATTTTTTTTTTACAAAAATGTCTTTTTTCACATCCTGAAATGTCACCATACCAGATTTGGTTGCATTTGGGCTGCTAAGTATCTCTAGAGAGAGTATTGAATAGTATACTTTAATTACGGTCATCCAGTACTATGTTAAATTAGATTAAAAATTTTAAATATTAGATTATTACTTTATTTCATTACATATAAGATTAATTAAATTAGTATAAAAAATTTCAAAGTAATTTGTGAATTATTTATTTTCAGAAAAGTTTGCATTAACGTTTTGATGAAATTCTACAAGAAAGCAAAGTATGACATTCCTTCATATTTGCTTATTATATATTATATGGTTAACAGAAAATAATTTTTATTCATATGGAAAAGAAATACTTTTGAATGATGAAATATTCACATTAAACATAAGCCAAATAATAGAAAATTTGAATTCTTCAATTGCTCTTTTTACTTCAAGAAATAAAAACTTATCAAAATATAATGAAGAAATTTCACTTCAACCAACTTCTACAAAAACTAAGATAATTGAAGTTTTCACAAAAATAGTGTTTTCAAACTTTGATGATAAACAGTATAATTCTGTGTACACTAGTGATAAACATTCTAGATCTTATTCTAGTATAAAATTAAGATCTAGTATAGTTGAAAATATTGACATGGCTGATGAAGAATTACATATGTCAGCTAAGAATTCTGTTAAAACATTAAATTTACATAATAATAATAATAATAATAATAATAATAGCAATGTTGCTATGACAACTAATTCTAGATCTTATTCTAGTATAAAATTAAGATCTAGTATAGTTGAAAATATTGACATGGCTGATGAAGAATTACATATGTCAGCTAAGAATTCTGTTAAAACATTAAATTTACATAATAATAATAATAATAATAATAATAGCAATGTTGCTATGACAACTAATTTATATTACAATTCAATAGGTTCTGTTGAAAGTCATATAGCTCGTACATCTTTACAATTCCATAATGGTTCCGATGGCTTGCATGAAAGTGAATTAGATAATTTGTTTATAAATGTCTTTCTAAACCATTCATATATGGATCATAAATTTATTTCTGATATTAAAACCACAAGTACACTTTCCACTGATATAGTTAATTTAAAAACTGATTATTTTTCAGTAAGTGCTGACCATTTAGAAAACCAAATAACATATTCTGAAGTATATTTAATTCCATCATTCATGCCATCAAAAGAAGAAACTTTGACTACATTACATAGATCTACAAATTCAACACAAATAGAATATTCTGTGATATCTTCTGTTTTGCCTTCTAAATATCCCATTAAAGAAAATCCTAGAATATGGATAAAAAGTAACAAAACTGAAAATAATACAATTGATATTTGTAATATTTATGTAAAACCATTTTCTTATGAATTCAGCATAATTTTTAATTGTACTGAAGAATGTGAATTACAATTTCTTAAGTATTTGCGACAATATTTTGATGATAAAAACTGCGAAATACATAAAACTGCCTTTATTAAAGGATTTCCTGCAATATTTAGTTGGACAAATATTTCTGTGAATAATAATAATAGATGTAATTTGACTGAAATAGATTTAGAGTGGTTTAAAATGGTTGAAAGAAATGAAAGTTTAAAAACAGAATTTGTAGAAAAGTTTTTACCCAATATACAGATAATAAAAGCACACAAGAGATATATTGGTGTGTGCTTAGAAGTCAAAAATTCAAATTTGTTACATATGATAATTATTACAGTTTTTACTGTATTGATGTTATTATTTGTTATTATTGGTTTGATATTTAAAAAGAAAGTTTTAATTTTTAAAATCAGATTCAAGGACAGGTTTAATAATTTAGATATGTTGGGTTGTCGACCTCCAATCATTTTACCTATGGAAAAACAGTAATTTGTTTCCAATTTTTTTTTTTTTTAAAGTTGTATGTTTTTTAATGATTTGGAAATGTAAATAATTGTAAATTACATAAAACAAATCAATATCAGAATATTTGTTTAAAAACAAATGTTTTTAATTAAATTTTTGTAATGAAAAGAAAGTTAAAATTAATTAAAAACATTTGTTTTCTTCAAAATTTGCTGCTGTAACATGAAGATACACTGTCACTGATTTACACATGTAAAGTTGATTTGTTTGAGATGTAATACATTTTAAGTATTTTATGGTTTACTATTGAAGTAACCAAAGCATGTATATTAACTTATAAATTCTTTATTTGATGATATAAATACATATTAGGCAGCAATTTGAAAAAATTGTAGACCTATAAATTTCCATTGTTGTTTGTCCGTCTGCCTTTCCTTAATCTCAAGAACAGAGTTAGATAGATGAAAGAAGAGACCAGATATGGAAACCTTAGGGCAGGATGCCCTGATTAATTATATAAGAACTTCCAATGCAAACCAGAAGTCATGTTATTTCAATTCAAAAAGTTTCTCCTGAAAGGTGTTAGATTAACAACACAGAGTCATGCTGGTTATCTAAGGAAAAGTATGATGAACATGGGAAATCCACTACTAATTTGAGGTGGAGAGCACATATTTTAAATGAAATACATTAAAAATATGATTAAAAATTGCAGCCTGGCATTGTGACGACGTCACAATAAATAATTGTTTGTTATATTTGTAATAATATTAATAAAAAAATCAAATATTGTATTTAAGAATTTTTAAATGAATTGTTATACAATTGAAACTATTTGAATATAAGATGCACTATTTGCATAGAATTTGTTGTTTTATTCTATAAATGAATTTAACATTATATTTTCATTTGTTGTGCCAATATTTACATTTAAATACAAATAAAAAATTTTGTAGCATTTCTTTGATGACATATAGCTGTAAATCTAATAATAACCAGTTTGACTTGCTAGCAGGAAAGTTGCACTGTGCAATATGAGTTGCTTCTGTGCATATTTTAATTTGGCATTATAAATTGAATAAAGTGATCTAGGGAAAAGATTTTAAGATGGTAATTTTTTTCTGATTTGTCAGTAAGATTGTTGACCTTTCTAACTTTTATACAGCTATACTGTTAATATTTTAGTATTAAAATATTACCAAGAAAGTATACACAATAGATTTATGGATGCCTTTTCTAATGCAGTGCCTCAATAGGACTAAAAACAAAGGCTCTTATACAAAACTAGCCATCATTTGTGTTCACAAAAGAATCTGTAGATGCAAGTGAAAGTAGCACCATTTGTGACAAATTAGAATTTTTTAAAAATATGTTTCAAGTTGGTCTCTTGTTTTTTTTTTTCCTTTTGCTTTTGTATATTAATCAGATTATAGACTTATTTTCCATATGCTCCAATTAATGAGTTTTCAAATTTCTCTATGATCTGATTTTCATCATCTATTGCAGCAGTTCCCAACCTTTTTTGATCTGCAAGGGGATACCTCTTGGCAGCCCATTTTCCTAAGTTTTATGTTATGTGTTCTTCAAACAACAGCACCTTGGTCAATTATACAGCACTATACAATTACATGTAAAAAAAAGTTTTTTGTAAATTGAAAAGCATTGGAAGAACACAAATAAATATAATTATATTTTCATTTAATTAAAACTAAGTATAGAGTGGCATGACATTGCCAAAAGCCTCAATGCAGAATCTGAATGTTCTTGTAGTACATCCACCATTATGAATTATTTTTGTGTGAGATCAGCGAGTTATATAGAGACGCACACTCCAGATTAGATAAAATAAAACACAATTATTTATTAACTCGCTAGTTCAATTACAGGTTTCATAGGATACCAACAATCCGAATTGTCCATTTTTCCGAGCCGAACATCCGATTAATTAAAATTATCTTACTTAACACTAGGTTCCTATTACTACTTAAACTTATTGAATATAGCTGGCTTATTCGAAGATTTAGAAAGTGAAAGTAAAGAATAAGGAAAGAGGGTACCCAAAACTTGATAATGCAGGCTGAATTGTGTGGGCTCATGGATGAGGCTTCTCGTCAGTCTGGGGACTGATTAACTCACTTTTTGTTTCACACTGAGATATTAATCCAAAAGGGGCGATCCATCTGGTTCCTCTCAATTAAGTTCCTTTCTCTTTTCTTGTTCCAAAGTTCTCTTTTTCTTTTCTCACCATACGATGCTAAACTTACAGAGGAGACTTTCCTTTTTGATCTCCTCCTTCCCCTTCCTTCCTCTCAGTCTCACATCCTTTCCACTCCACTATCACTTCCAGTCTCCCTTCGTTTCTCCTCTCCCCTCACTCCCTTCATTCTCCCCCTTCTTAACTCCCCCTCTCGCCTTAGTCCACTCATATCCTCTCTCAAAAGCCTTCCATTCATTCCTTTCCTCTCAGTCCACCCACACACTAAAGTCAATAGGAAGACGATAACATTATAGAAGAGTAAACAAATAAGACAGACGAAGGTGAAGTGAAGATATATATATACAAATCATATGGTTTAAAATATGGCGTGTAGCCACATTTGCATACCTCTGGTTGGGAATTGCTGATCTATTGCAGACAAAATCAATCTGAATTTCAATGATATCTAAGTCTAATAGTTTATGAAAAATTTTATAATTGATGTATTTATTGTTGGCCTATATTGATAAAATTCTGTAAATTTAAATTCTTTAATATCCTTTTAGAACATTTGGAAATGTTTTTAAATTTGTATTATAGAGTTTTTGGCTTTACTTTAAAAAAATCATATACAGTAAAGTTTAATATTTTCTTAATTATAAAGAAGTTTGCAATATTAAGAATGTAACACAAAAATTAAAACAAAAAATAGAAGAAAACCCAATCATTTTTTGACTGTTGAAGTGCTTTATCCAAAATAAAATACTTTTAATAAAAAGTTGACTGCAGTTATCTAGAACAGTGCAATTATATTTATTTTACATAAAAATTGATAAAATTATAAATTGTTTATTGATGTTAATACAAATGTGTATTTCTGAAAATACTGCTATTATCAATAATTGTAATTAGTAGTTTTAGATCAAAAATTTTCTGAAAATTCTGTTCTTGAAGTTTTTATTTAATCTGAGGTCTTAATGAATTTTTGATTCATTAAGACTTCAAATGAATCATTTATGATTTCAAGTATACTTGTGTATTAAGACAAGAACATGTATTTGATAATAATAGTTAATTAACTTGTTCATAAGGTTTTAAGACTTTGGAAAAAATTTGAGAACAAAATTTCCTTTATAATTTGCCACTCTATTGCTTATCTCTTGGGCATTTGACTTTTGTATGTATAATTTGTGAATTGATTTATATAGTAGATTTAAATATGTGAATTTTCAAAAAAAATAAAATTATTGTTTTTAAAACATTAAATGGATAATAAAGCATTTAATATATTAGAATTTATTACATGGTAGTATTGTAAAAAGTACAGTATTTAACAAATATGTTTAAGATGGTAATTTTTTTCTGATTTGTCAGTAAGATTGTTGACCTTTCTAACTTTTATACAGCTATACTGTTAATATTTTAGTATTAAAATATTANAAAATTTTATAATTGATGTATTTATTGTTGGCCTATATTGATAAAATTCTGTAAATTTAAATTCTTTAATATCCTTTTAGAACATTTGGAAATGTTTTTAAATTTGTATTATAGAGTTTTTGGCTTTACTTTAAAAAAATCATATACAGTAAAGTTTAATATTTTCTTAATTATAAAGAAGTTTGCAATATTAAGAATGTAACACAAAAATTAAAACAAAAAATAGAAGAAAACCCAATCATTTTTTGACTGTTGAAGTGCTTTATCCAAAATAAAATACTTTTAATAAAAAGTTGACTGCAGTTATCTAGAACAGTGCAATTATATTTATTTTACATAAAAATTGATAAAATTATAAATTGTTTATTGATGTTAATACAAATGTGTATTTCTGAAAATACTGCTATTATCAATAATTGTAATTAGTAGTTTTAGATCAAAAATTTTCTGAAAATTCTGTTCTTGAAGTTTTTATTTAATCTGAGGTCTTAATGAATTTTTGATTCATTAAGACTTCAAATGAATCATTTATGATTTCAAGTATACTTGTGTATTAAGACAAGAACATGTATTTGATAATAATAGTTAATTAACTTGTTCATAAGGTTTTAAGACTTTGGAAAAAATTTGAGAACAAAATTTCCTTTATAATTTGCCACTCTATTGCTTATCTCTTGGGCATTTGACTTTTGTATGTATAATTTGTGAATTGATTTATATAGTAGATTTAAATATGTGAATTTTCAAAAAAAATAAAATTATTGTTTTTAAAACATTAAATGGATAATAAAGCATTTAATATATTAGAATTTATTACATGGTAGTATTGTAAAAAGTACAGTATTTAACAAATATGTTACTTTATATTTTCTCAGCTTTTAAAGTTTAAATATAAATATAATACTGTTTAATAAAAGTAACAGTTATAATAAAATTATATATTGTTTATGCATTATAGTTTTTCATTAAGAATTTATATTTTTGATATCTGCATTAAAAAATAAAAATGACAGTCTTTATTGATAAATGATTGTGTCAAACTGTATAATGTTTAATATTCATTTTAATATGTCAACATTTTAAAAAGTTTATATACATATATATATATATAATTTTTTAATATTAAAACACATTTCAAATTATTCTTCATTCTATTTTAAACTTTTTATCTATTGACTGTCAAGCTAATTTAAAGTTGATTGCATCCTTTAATTTAAGAATATAACTGCATATTGTGAAAATGATGTCTCACATAGAAACAAGTGTTTTTTGATAATAGAAATTGTTATATTGACAAGCTTTAGATTTGTCTTCTGACTCCATTTTATAATTAAACAATCTTAAATGCTAATAATTTAAAGAGTCATACCATTTTTATTTCAGAAGGTGGTAAGACTCCTTAAATTATAAGCATTTAAGACTGAGGAATTTAATTTTTTGATTTAGTTTTGATTGAAAATCATCATATTAACCAGCTTGCATTTTATCCTTTTATTCTCATTGTTTCTTAGTAAGTTTGAAAAAATTTAGCTTGTGCACTTTTAATAAAAAAATCAAATTATATTGTACATTTAATTTGTAATCATAAAATTGTAAAGTTAATTTTTATAAGAATTGTCAAATTATATTTATCACAAGAAACTTTTTAATAACAAATAAATTATTTATTCTAAGATATAATTGTTTTGAAAATTATGAAAATCTATTTTTATAAATTTTATATAGGAATTTATGTATATATTTTACACAGAAAATAAAATTTTCATTTTGCATTCTTTTTAATGTTTTGTGAATTGTCAATTTTAATTTAGAAAATCTAAACAGAACTTAAAAAAACCACATACAAGCACATATATTTATAATTAATATATAAAAAGTGTGTTTGTCCTTCAACTTCTTCAATTATAAATTAGAAATATAATTTAATGAGTTAATTTAGATTGGATGACAGATAGTAAGCTTCAAAGTTATTTGATATCTATACAGTTGACTTGCCTTAAAACAAACACCGATAAAATGAATTCTTATGTTAAAGCAAATTTTGCTGTTGCCTTGGCAAAATGCCATTTGTCACAATGTTAATTTTCATGAGATAAAGCAAACAAATATTTTACTGGAATTTGTTCAACTGAACTGTAAATTAACTTCACAGCTGAAAGTCATTTTAATTTATATTACAGTAGAGTCTTGAAAACTTGGCACTCGATAACCCAGCAGTCCAGATAACTCAGCCACACCCTGGCAGGGCAAAAAAATCCTTAGTTAATTAATTTTCATTATAGACAGCTTTATTCCTCGTAAAGTATTTTTCTGAGGTCTGTCTTATCAGGTAAATTACTGTACACAGTGTATTCATTAATTTTCATTTTCATGTAGTAAAGGCTCTATGCCTTCATAAAGGATGTACTTTTCCTTTGTTTAAGGGTATTTGGGCAGTTTATTCTCTGTTGTATTCTCAAGCAAACAATACATACGAGTACTGTACAGTATAGTATTTTCTCAGGAAACACTCGTACTTATTCTTTTTTAACCCCATTCTCGATAACCCGGCATTTTCACAAACTCGGCCACCCTTCGGTCCACATTAGGCCAAGTTTTCGAGAGACTACTGTAATAAAAATTTATCCATTATTTGATATCAATTATACTGTGTTTCCCAGAAAACAAGACATCCTCTGAAAATAAGACCTAGCATAGGTTTTGCTGAATTGCTAAATATAAGACCACCCCCCCGAAAGTAAGACCTAGCAAAGTTTTTTTTACTCTTAACGGTCATCAACAGATGGTTGAAAGTGGCTGTTGGCTTTTTGAAAGTACAGCCACTGATTGGTCAGCAGACAATCACGCCACACGGCATGATTTGCATAAAACTATGGCTTGGGTATCACAGATTTGCATAACGTTACTGCTGGTGATGGCTAATTGGTTGGCCGGGAATCACACCACATCACATTTGCATAGTGCTACGGTTCAATAAGCACTAATTGGTCATCGAGCCTGATGTCGACACTATAAAAAGATTAAGTTGAAGCGAGAGTGGGAAGTAGCTCTTTGGAGAAAAAGCACACTAAGGCTGTTATCTCCATTTGAACAAGGGGGAGAGAGAATAGAATAGAGAGTGGGAAGTAGGGCCCACCAGTGGCCGAGCAGTCTTTGTCCCCGCACTTGAGTGGACTAGACCCTGAACACTGGGAAGTTTGGTCGGGAGTTCGCATTGCAATCGGACAGGCTGGCTGCTTGGAGTTTTCTGGGTTTACTTTTTGCCAATAACGACTAAATAGGGGGCCAGTTCCCCATAAAAGTCCTCCTGGAATGCATTCTTTTCCCGCGCGTGCGTTTAGGTCGTTCGGATACGGCTGGCTCGTCAGTCGCATAGCGATCAATAATGCCATTCGGGAAAGAGCCTAAATTGAGCTATACTCTCCATATAAACTGAGAAGAAGAAGAGAAAGAAGAAGAAGAAGAAAGTGAGAAGTCCACTCCGGGAACAGTTCGACACGACCAGATATACGTCACTCTTGTCTAAGTTCGACTTGGGAATTTTTTGTTCAATAATAAATATGAATTCTTCTTCATGGAAAAAATAAGACATCCCCCAAAAATAAGACCTAGTGCATCTTTCAGAGCAAAAATTAATATAAGACACTGTCTTATTTTCGGGGAAACACGGTAGTATTCAGTTTTTGTTGTCAGTTTTGTTTCTTTATTTCCATTTTTACAGTATTGATGTCATTTGATGAAAATGTACAAAAGAAAAAAAAATTTTTTTCAGTCTATATCATTTATTTGAAATATAACCCAATTTATAGCCAAGTTTGAGAATTTTTTTTTTTACTTTAAAATACATTATAATGCATAAAAGGCAATACATGAAACAAAATATAAGCTGCAAATCAGATCCCAGTTGTAAACTTTAAATTAATGTAATATACGTAAAAAATATGTGAGAGAGATCATTTGAAGAATTTTTCTGTACAATTAATTATAAACGAATGCTAAAATTATTTTGGCAATATAATACTGCATCATGAACAGATGGGAAAAAATGTGGAATGTTGTTGACTTCAAAGAAATTTACTTTTTCTAACATTTGGTACATAAATGCTGGAAAAAAATTAATTTTTTAATGTTATGTTAATCAACTGTAATAATAATATTATAATTGCTATTTATTCAATTAATAAAGATTATATATAAGATATATAATTGTACATACAAAAAGTCATATATATATATGATTTTTTGTATGTACAAAGTGTGACAATTTAATTCCCTGAATGGCCATGTAGTGTTGCCTGTAATATCATTATACTGAAATGATATGCCATTTGTATTTGAACACATTTGAACTAATCCATGTTTAAATTTCAAGCTGATAGAGCTAGTTGTTAATTAGCTATTGGGAAGGTAATAGTTATCTGTGTGTACTCTTTGGCATAAAAATGAGTGACCAAAATTTAGAGTAATGTATTAATATTAAATTTTGTATGAAAATTGGCAAATACACTAATGAAACATTTCAGTATGACCCAGAAACAAAACATCAGACAGCACACACTGGAAATTCCAGAGTTCACTGCACTCTAAAAAGGTACTCTAAAATTTTGTTAGTCAGTCTTAAATTATTCAGATAGAAAATCTTTACATTGAATTATAATAGGTTTAGTTTAAAACATTTCATTCTATGACAGCTTTGTCTACCAATTTCATTGTATGTCTGAATAGTAATAAAAGAAAAAAAAGATTATAATGAAAATAATTATTTTCTATAACAGACTCATAAGTAATAACTGGATTTGTATACATATGCAAGTGTTTTCTCTAAACGGCGTGATGTCAAAACCTTGATATAAACAATTTATGGACAAGTGGATCAAATTAAGGTTGTCCAATAATGCATATTTTATATGCATTTTTAAAAACATGCAAAATATTCATTTGTGATGAAAATCTGCAAAATATTGCATATTTAGGTTTGACCATTTTTGGGACTAAATAAATGCTTTATAAACTTTATGGCGTGTTTGCATGATTGCAAGTGTTATTTTTTCAAATGATCTATAGTCTGTTTCTGCTATCTGGCAGTGAATCTTTTTTTGCACATATACAGTTCATGTGAAATTACAGATGAGTATGTAAATTTAAATGTTTTAAATTTAAACTTCATTCAAAAAAAATGAAGTCCAAATTTCCCCACAAATGTTAGTTAAAATGGCCAAAAATGTTAGTTAAATTAAAGAAAGTGCTAGAAAAGTGTTGTGAAACTATATACAGTTGACCCCCTATAACACTGTTGATAATTCCATTTTATATGAATTCCATGTTGTACGAGTCACTTAGATTTTACAAATACCTGTGCTAGGCTGTGAACGGCTCATGTATTAGTAAAATCTAAGTGAGTCATACAATATGGAATTCATATAAAATGGAATTATCAACGGTGTTATAGGGGGAGTCAATTGTAAAATATTACACAATTTTTTGAAACATTTAAATTTAAACATAATGGAAGAATTTCTTGTGAATAAAGCAATCAAACTTCTGTGTATGGAGCACATGTAGAAAAGATTTGGTTATACAGTAATACCACAAACTTACGTGATAGGTGGGACTGAGTGATAACTGCATAAGTCGGAGTATAATTTTGCAATTTATGTAAAATCCAAGTTGGATGTATGCAAGCTAATAAATGTTCTCATTAATCTTATCTCGTCATTTGATTCGTTCATGGTTACAAGAAATCACCACATAGAGTCTCTCAAGTCTCCGTAGATATAACAAACACAGAAATAAATTGTAGCTATGTGTCAATTCCGCGAGATATGTCCGAACATGTAAGCTGAACAATAGTGTGGGGCAGAATATACCATACCATAGGACATAGTTCGCCCTACCATAGGACGAACAGAGCAGCCGCTCCAGGCGCTAAGTCCTAGAGGTGCCTCAGTCGTAAAGAAAATTAAAGGGTATAAATTAGGGTCAACCAAGGGTGGCACCATAATAGGATCTCGCTCCATCCTAAAACTTGCCTTGGGCTGGCACTGGTGTGGGGGAGTGAGTAATCAAGAGTTGCGTGGCGCTCAAGAAACAAATCGACAAGATTTGAAAATCGTGTAACTCTAGGTTCGTGTAAGTCAAGGTATTACTGTATTGAATTCAGTTCAACTAACAATATGGGTAAATGTAATAACTTTCAAGAATTAGATGTGAAACAATATTAAAAACACTCAAAAACCAGAAATTCCAAAGGGGCTTTTACACGCATCTGATCCTCTGGACAAAACAAAGGAGCTTAGATACACATACATCACCCAGGTGGCATTGGATCATGGATACCATTCTAACCTCATAAAAAGTCTATGATTTTCAAATGCATGCCACTCGCAAAAATGAATGCAAAAGGTACAAGATAGTCCATAACAATCAACAACTGTCTAACCTTTACAAAGAGATGCTAAAATCAATAATTTAAATTGTTGTAGAGTTTTGTTTGTATGCTAAATGAAATCTTACAATTTATTCCTTATTAAGGAATTCTAAAGATCCAGTAAATAGCAAATCACTTCTGGGGATCTACTCCATCTTCTTACTAAAAAACATTTTTAAAAAAAGTTTACATTGGAGTGATCACAAGATCATTATACTCCTTAATCCATTTGCCCATCTACAGCATCAAAAATGGCCTATCCTCCATCATCTTGAGTTCAGACATTATCAAAAACATGATGTAGCATAAGATCAAGCCTGCATCACTCATGAGTGATAAGTTTTGGCTCTCAGGAGGACTTATCACACACTATTGATGCAGAGAAATCACAGAGATGGATGAACATTAGTTACTTATTGTACTGTAAGAGTCAAAACTTAGCACTCACATATTCAGTTATAGTAATGGCATGGAAATATGCTTTTTGTTATTCTAAGCCAAACCTAAAGTTGTTTTAAACTCTTCATCAAATCAATTTTGTGTCATTACCAATAAACACTAGTGTTGAAATTATACTTTATGTCCAATTGAAATTGCTTTGTGTGTATAATGAATCAGCTGCCAATTCATCTGAAAATGCCTTTCGTGTCCTTAGCCTTAGTGCTTATTATTGCTTACAGTTTATTATACTTACTGTTTTCTGCTTAGTATTTATTACTGGTGCTTTTAACATGTGTAATGCATATTTCAAGCATTTTAACATGCATATAGCAATCCATATATTTGGCATTTTTATGTGCGTTTTGTATGCACATATATTGCAATTTTAAATGCATATAAAAATCTAGCCCTTATTAATATACAGAACAAAATTAAATTATACTAAATTTAGTACAATTATGTTATACGATTTAGTGTAAAATAATATTAAATTAGATTATATTAAAATATTATTTACTATTTTATAATTTTTATGGTTTCTGATTTGTAATTTTATTTGTCAGTAAATGGAGATTATTCATACTGATTCTCTGGTTTTTATCTGATTATTTTAATAGCTTTGGTTTCTTAATGATCAATGATTGTGTTAGATGATTGCTGCAGTGATGATTGACTAAACTGTAAAGGTGTTCAGAAGGTCTTATAAAAATAAATTTTCAGTTTATTCAGAATTCATTCTAAAGTTGAGTCTACAGAAACATCCAGGAATACAATTATATTAATTTTTGTTCAAATTTGTTAATCATTTTTGTTTAATGAAGCAGTTCATTTTATATAGGTTATTTTCAAAGAAATATTAACATATATAGAGAAGATGCACAATCACTGAAACATGGGTATTACTAGATGTGCATTTTTTTGATAACTCCACAATTGGGTCATGACTTCTTGCACATGATAGAGAACTGCCATTACAAATCTGACATAACAAGTTATTTCCATATTGGTATTAACATTTTTTTGGAAGCACTCTGTATTCTATCTAATTATCATGAGTAGTAAATATTTTTAAAATAAAAATTAAAACAAGCTTTTTTTTTATTTTTTGAAGAGAAAATAAGTCATATTTAGAATTTTGAAAATGATGTGAAAATATGTTATAAAATGTTTTTAAATTTTCTCTTTAAAAACTATTAATATGAAAATGTGTTTGCTAATGTAAGTAATTGACGATTATAGATAACTAGGTAGCCTGACAATTCAACTAATGTTAATTAACTTGCTTTAAAATTAAATTTTTAAAAAGCATGCAAATTTATAAAATAAAATGTAATGAAATTACTAAAAAAATTTCTAATTACATTGCAAAAGAAAAAAAACAGTTGCAATTAATTTAAAAAATATTGTAATTAAGGATTCAAAAAATGCAGGCAAAATTAAATAAATAAATAAATATTAAAAATAATTATAAAAACTAAAACTAAATAAATTAAACCTAAAAATAATAATTAAATTAAAAAAAATTAAAACTCTGGCCTTTACACCAAAACCAAAATCAAAAATTAAATTAATTGAAAATTAAAACATTTAAAAACCATTTAAAAATTGTTTTGAAATTTTCAAATTGTACTTCAAATTAATTTTTAAATTTACATTATTTGTGTGTGGTAGTGATGGAACATTTTACTTTTAACACATAAATATACAGATTTAGTTTTTATACCTATATTCTGTATATAACCAAAGGTTATTATTCAAAAATCAAACTTAAAGAATAGTTGCTATGGGAATGAATAGCAGTCTCTTCAACTTCAAGTCTGAGTCAAAAATGAAGTCATTTTGTGTCTCCTATCCCTACACAAATATCTTCCTTCCCCTTTGTTAACCCTTCCACAAATTCATGCTGAGTCTACAGAGGAAGTTAACAGGTGGTCCTCTCGAGAAATAAATTGTAGCCCCCATCTGTGACCCAGTGTGACCTACTTACATGTGTTAGTTTCAGTTTTGGTGGGGATGGAACATTTTGTTTTTAATATATATACAGATATACAGATTTGTGTTTCTTACCTGGACAACTTGAGAAAATAAGATTGATTCTAGATTCAGTTAATTCATTTTTAACCTGAAATTTATAATATGAAAACAATATAAGTAAAATAACACATTTTATTAAATTTAATAAATGAAAAGTTTAAATATTAAATACCTCTATGAGAGTATTTATTGCACTCAAATCCAAAAATGAAATTGATGAACAATCAAGAATGACATATGTTATTGCTTGATCATCAGATGTCTTATTGTTTGAGACTGTTGTCGTATTTTTTCTATCAATAGATATAAAAAAATACAACATATACAAAAATGTTACATAAAAAACATAACATAAATAAAAATATACAATGAAATAATTATAAAATCTCTTGTAAATGTATGTTCATTAAATAGAACTTAAAAAATTACACATAAAGTTGTTTAATTTTAGATGTGTGGCGATTAGCTGCCAACAAAAGAGTTCAGGTAGCACAATTGAATAGGAGTCCGTACTCTAGACGAGGAGTTGACAAAAGGATGAAGCACGTGTTCGAATCGGTCTTTTAAAACCTCCAAACTCCCTCTGGTGGCGATCGGATGAAGTTCGGAATTGGTCGCCACAGTACTCCCCCCAAGTGCTGAAGGCACGAGGAGCTAGAGGAAGCGAGGATTGAAACGGACTCGACGTCCCGAGCGGGTGGTCGTCGATGAGGTGGCCGGGGTGGGAAGCGACGTGTCTGTTGGAACTGGCTGGACCGGAGTGTGCGACGTTGTGGTTGGTGGTGGGACGTCGGGATTTGATCCGGCTTCGGGCGGTGACGAGAATGCAGGCTTTAACCGATCGACGTTTATAGCTGATGTTCGTCCGTCGATTCGGACCTTGTATACCGTTCCCTGCCGCGATATCACTTCGTATGGTCCATCGTAGATTGGTTGAAGTGGCTTGCGAATTGCATCACGACGAATGAATACATGACTGCAGGTGGACAGTTCCTTGTGTATGAAAACTGCACGTTTTGAGTGTGCAGACGTCGCTACTGGCCGCAGCTTCCTCATGGTTTCGCGGAGCTGACCGACAAAGGAAGTTGGGTCTATCACTGAGCTGGGTTCTGAAACAAAGAACTCTCCGGGGAGTCGTAGATGGGTTCCATAGACCATCTCTGCTGATGTGGCATTGATTCCTTCCTTGATGGTAGAGCGCAAACCCAAAAGGATGGTCGGGAGCACTTCGGTCCACCTCTCGGTAGCGTGGCACTTAAGAGCTGCCTTGAGTGGACGGTGTAGACGCTCGACCAGACCGTTGGAGGCTGGGTGGTAGGGAGAGGTGCGAATACGCTTCGAACCGAGTAAGCTGGCTAGCGCTTGAAAGAGGGCTGATTCAAACTGCCTACCTTGGTCTGTGGTGATCTGTTTCGGTACGCCAAATCGGGCGACCCATCCGGAGTAGAATGTTCTCGCTATTGTTTCCGCTGAGATGTCTGGTATTGGGAATGCTTCTGGCCAACGTGTAAAGCGATCCACACAGGTCAGACAGTAAACGGATCCATGAGATGGAGGTAGGGGTCCAATGATGTCGATGTGGACGTGCGAGAATCGTTCGTCTGGCATGGACAGATTAGCGAGCGGGGCGGAAGTGTGACGAGTAACTTTGCACCGCTGGCACTGTAGGCAGGAGCGAGTCCAAGCGGTGGCGTCGGCTTTCATGGAAGGCCAGATAAATCTCTGCTGCAAGAGCTTAATCGTAGCTCTGATGCCGGGGTGTGAAAGGTTATGCAGCATGTTAAAGATTTCTCTGCGTAATGGTGATGGTATATAAGGGCGTACTGTCCCCGATGAGACGTCACAATAGAGCTGGCAGGTAGAGTCGTCGACCGTAAGCCGGCTGAAAGACAGCCCTGTAGCGTTTGGCTTGTCTAGCAGCTCCTTAAGCTCGCTGTCGTGTCGTTGTTGAATGGCGAGTTCTTTGTAGTCGATCTGCGACGGCGTGTTTATCGCAGCTATACGGGATAGAGAGTCCGCAACTATGTTGTGAGAACCCTCTATGTGACGTATGTCCGTAGTGAACTGCGATAAAAAATCGAGGTGTCGAAGCTGTCTTGGAGAGGCTTTGTCGGGGCGTTGCCGAAATGCGAAGGTTAGCGGCTTGTGATCAGTAAACAGGATGAAGTCACGACCTTCTAACATGTGTCGGAAGTGTTTTACGGCCGCGTAGGCGCTCAGTAACTCACGGTCGTAAGTACTGTAGTTGCGCTGTGCGGCCGACAGCTTATTGGAGAAAAAAGCGAGCGGTTTCCATGACCCCTGGAACTTCTGTTGTAGGACGGCGCCTATAGCCGTGTCCGAGGCGTCGACCATCAGTGCAAGTGGCCTCGCGGCTGATGGGAAATTCAACACAGCGGCATTTGCGAGCGCTTCTTTGCATTGCGAAAATGCACGTCGCGCTTCCGGAGTCCATACGATTTTTGTATCGTCGTTTTTCTTGCTTCCGGACAGAAAGGAGTTGAGCGGTGCTTGCGTGTGCGCGGCTTTGGGCAGAAAACGTCTGTAGAAGTTTAACATTGCCAGAAACCGGCGCAGCTCTCGGATGGTAGAGGGTTCAGGAAATTTTCGGATGGCTGAAACCCTTTCCGGAAGAGGACTCACGCCCTCCGCTGAAATCTTATGGCCGAGGAAAGACACAGTCTGCTGTCCTAGTGAGCACTTAGAAGGATTTAAGGTTACGCCGTATTCGAGAAAACGTTGGAAAACTTCTCGGAGGTGTCGTGTGTGCTCTTCTTTGCTCTTGGATGCCACTAGCACGTCGTCAAAGTAAGGTACGCAGTAATCCAGACCATGGAGGACTTGATTGATGAACCTCTGGAAGGTCTGGGCTGCATTACGGAGACCGAACATCATCACCGGAAATTCAAACAGCCCAAAAGGTGTTGTGACTGCTGTTTTCGGAATGTCGTCTGGATGGACAGGCACCTGATGGTAGGCTCTGGCGAGGTCAAGTGTAGAGAAGATTGTAGATCCCTCTACCACTTGTGTGCAGTCCTGGATGTGTGGGACTGGATACCTGTCAGGCACCGTAACAGCATTTAGGCGGCGATAGTCTCCGCAGGGACGCCAGTCGCCATAACGCTTGGCGACTAAGTGAAGTGGGCTTGCCCACGGACTCTTAGATTGGCGGCAGATACCTTGCTGTAGCATGTAACTGAACTCTGCCTTAGCTGCTTTGAGCTTGTCCGGGGGAAGGCGTCTCGGTCTGCAAAACACTGGTGGACCTGTAGTCTCAATATGGTGAAAAACGGAAGCCTTGCCGCTTCTCGTTGCTATTAACGAGGGATTCGTGATCGAGGGAAATTCGGCCAGCACTCGCTGGAAGTCAGAATCTCCGTGTATGGTGGTGATGGTGAGATTTGGTGTTGGTTTGGGGCGTTCAGTGCCTCTAGACTTCAGCTGCGTGGCTGCATCTATGAGGCGGTTTTTTCGTGCGTCCACCAATAGGTCGAAGTGAGTTAGAAAGTCTATGCCTATAATCGGTTGAGTGACGTCGGCGATGATGAAAGGCCATGGAAAGCTTCTTCGCAGGTTAAAATCCAGCGTTAGCAGCTTGGTGCCGTAAGTTGGGATTTTCGTGCCATTGGCAGCAAAGAGAACTAACTTCCCAGGGGTTTTTGCTTGCAGTGAGAGAGATTTAGGAATCACTGAAACATCTGCGCCAGTGTCAACCAAAAAACTCAAGTTTGTAGATGGGTCAGCCATAAATATTCGGTCAATCGAGTGGTCGCAACTGTTGGCCCCAGACGGCCGCTCTGCTAGTTTCCCGACGGCTGAAAAGAGCAGGGAGGTGTGCATTTCCTGGCTCTCTCTCCGAAGTTGGTGTGGTAAAAGCATTGATTGTTCATCGGTTCTTTGAACTGGCGGTAACGGCCTCGGGACTGGCTACGATTTCGGGAGTGGAACGTTGGACGATTATTCCTCTCACGTGGTCGCTCACGATGCACTATGGCCGATAATTCTGCTACTTGATTGGTAAGCTGCTCAATTTGGAATTCTAATGAGGATGGGTGCGTTAACTGTTGACTCGAGGTGGAATTTACACTTTGCGTGATGGTTAGGTCCGAGATTTTGTCGGCTATCGTAGCTAGTTGGGGTAGGTCCTCGCTTAGCGCGGCAAGAATACTTTGAGTGTTCGCTGGTAATCTTGATAGCCACAAGGACTTTAATAGTGGTTCCCCAACCGCCTCGCCGGCGAGAGCACGCATACGATTTAACAGTTGTGACGGGCGCTGGTCTCCTAACTCCAAGCCTTGCAGGAGTGTGCGAATCTTTGATTCTTGACTTTCCGAGTGTAGCTCAATGAGACGTTTTTTGAGGGCCTCGTATTTTTCGCTGGCCGGTGGGTGTAGAATTAAGTCACTAACTGAGTTGAGCACCTCGGACTCGATTGCTGAAATCACGTGGTTGAATTTTGTGGAGTCTGCGGATATCCCGGAGATGGCAAATTGTGCCTCGAGTTGCGCGAACCATAACGTCGGATTCGGCTTCCAAAACGGCGGAGGCTTAACAGCGACTCGAGTTACGTTGACGGCCATTGTTTCTGGCTGGTCGCTGAGCGGCATGCTGATTTTCAGAACAAAGGATGAGAGCCCAAAAAAAAATCGGTTAAATGTGAAACGCACGAATTGTTCGATAGCCGGGCGTACGAGTAGAGAGTTCCGATGAGCGAGAAAAAAAAATGATACGCTTACCTAGCGTAAGTGCGGGAAGTTACTCGACCTTTGTTCTGTGGCCATGTGGTTGCTCCAAAAAATATCACAAAATAAAATATGCGGTGAATCCGATTTTGCGGATGGAACAAAAACCGTTGAAATTAATGGCGTGAATGTCCAGATGAAATTGGATTGAGGTTGGATCACGTTCGGCTCACCAATGTGGCGATCAGCTGCCAACAAAAGAGTTCAGGTAGCACAATTGAATAGGAGTCCGTACTCTAGACAAGGAGTCGACAAAAGGACGAAGGCACGTGTTCGAATCGGTCTTTTAAAACCTCTGAACTCCCTCTGGTGGCGATCGGATGAAGTTCAGAATTGGTCGCCACAGATGTAATACAATGTTTTGAATTCATATGAAATAAATTTTATCAAGGAAAATATAAAATATATTTATATGTAATATACATTTTTCAAAAATTTAAATAATCTTTTAAGCTACTTAGTTTGAACTAATGTTTTTCGATAAATATAAATAGTTTTGTCAGATGAAAATATTAAACACTTTTCATTGATAGCATACATTTTGTGATATTGTTTGTACTGTATTGTTCCAAATATAGTAAGTTTTTTTAAATTTCTAGTTCTCAAAATTAAAGGTTGTACCAACTTAAGCTTGTGATATCTAAATGATTATCAAAGTGATCTTTATCTGTCTGACTACAGATAAAGATCACTTTCATAATAATTTAGATATCATACTATCAACAAGTTAATCATACTACATAATTTTGCAAGCCAATATAAAAATTGTTCTACAATTGTTCAACTTTTATGTAGCTATTGAGTTCACTGAATGTGTCAATGCTCTGTTTCAATTAACTTGGCCTAAGCTATTCTACACTGCATATTTGTGTTATGTGGTAATGTGCATGAAAAAGAAAACTTACAAATCATATCTAATCTTAGTATTTTTATTTTATTTTATTTTAGAAAAACAGGAATGTGCTCTCCTCATTACAATCTATCACTGATTATTATTTACACATAATTTTACAAGGCACTGTTTAGTTCATTCTTATTTTCATTTAAATGCTTCAAGTTTTATATACAATGTAATACTCAAATCCAAACAAAACACATCTGAAATGCAAAAAACTGCATCAAATAAAAAATTATGATAATTTAAACGACAGTCATATTTTTTTTTATTTGGTAAAGATAAGCTTGGTGCTTTACACTGATATTGGAATCTTCATAAACAAAATCTGTAAAGTTTAAGGTCTAGGAGCATACTGCCATAATCAGCTCTTAAAACTTTCTCATTTTCCTTGTTTTTGTTTTAGTAACCCATTAAGTTTATAGATTAATTTTAAAGTTTTAAAGTTTAGTTTTATTACTAATGTACAGTATATGTTTAATTTGAGATAAAAGAGTAAACATGAGTATCACTCTGAACAGAGTCTATATCAGATGAAAGAAATGGAAGGAGACATGTGATTAACACATGAGTAACATTAGAATTAAAATTAATAAAATCATCTATGTTAAAAATGGTATAAAAACGTTTTAAAAATGAAAAAAAGCTGAAAGAGATCAGAATCGTGTCTCAACTTCCAAGGGTTGGCCACGTCTCTTTCCATCCCTTTTGCTGGTGCTCAAAGAGGAATATGGAACATTCCTCTTTGAGAAGTCATCGCCACTACCACTATTTCCTAAAAGAACCCCTACTTCTCAAACTGGTTTGTGCATAAAATGACTCATACATCCAAGAAGGTTGTTTAATTAAGGTTGTTAGAAAAGTTCTAGAAGGGGAAAAAACAAAGAACAGGGGAAAGCTACTAAAAATTACAAACAAATTAAAATACACTATGGCATACAGCCAAAATTATATTCAGACAATCATTTGATAGGAAACTAGGTGTTACAATGGTGAAGAACATGAACCAAAGAACAATTTTTTATGTACAAGGCTCAAATCTATGCTATCTCATATAATAAAATTTCTAAAACTTTTCAAAATAAAACACTTTAAATCTTTTCTTTCTAACTGNCTAATGAACTGTTTACCTCAATCTCTGTAATTATCAACATGTTAATAAACTTGTTTTTGAATACTAGGTACTAGTTAAAGCAATTAAATTCTTAAAAGTATTCAATTCTACACCAGACCTTGTGTCTATATGTCCCCTTGTCATAAGATCTTTGTATCTCTGACAAGGTTTGAAATTGTTCTTGGGATACAATTTATCACATTCTGGCCGACAGTTACATGAAGACGATTTTACCCATTTATATACAAGTGGAATCCCAATTTGTGCTTTATTCAGGTTTTCATACCAAAAACTTTGTCCATTTCTGCATTTGGAAGGTTTTGGATTTATAGTAAGATTTAACAGAGAAAATCTTTCTGAAGGATTTTTTCTATTTAGGCAGGTTCTACTGATAAGTGCATCTTCCAAAAAAATGTTTTAGACAAATTCTCTTTCAATATTTATAATTATATAAGATTGCAATTTGCAACTTAATGTATAAGGAATTTTTGCTATAAATTGAATAGGATATTTGATACCAGTCTCTTGAATTAATTTTCTAACCACTAACAGAAGTATGCACAATTTTTCAAACAAATATTGATAATTTATTATAATAATATAATACATTATATGAATTATATCATTAAATATGAATAATATTAGCATCTATGTATTTTACAATAGTAAAAAGATTATTTCTAATAGTGTAAAATTAAAAGTTTTTATGATCTTTACATATTGTTGTAACTTTGTTATAACTTTCAGATATCTATAGTTTTATTGCAATTAACAGATATCTAACATTTATAATTAAATTAAAAATACTCATTTTCTATTAAATTATAGAACAAGCAAAAGAAAATGTTCCAACTGAGAAATTGTGTACAGTGTGTATAAATAATGAAAAAGGTAAAATTTAAATTCTATTAGGATTAAAATTCATCATTAATCTCACAAATTTTATTTAACATTTGGAATTTTTATTATGCCAAATCAGGAAATAACTATGAAATGAGTTAATAAATAACAGTCATATTAAATCAAAATTATTTTGTTTAACAATAATTTGTTTCAAAATTTATAATATAAATACTAGTCATGATTTACATACAGTATAATAATAATGATTAAACTACATTAATTATAATATATTATTTTTAATTTTTAAATCTTATCATATGCAGGATTGAAAAACTTCTAAAATTGCATGCTAACTAAAAAAAAATCAAACTATAGTGAATGTTGTTCTGAGCAATTATTATTTCTTTTACTAAATTATAAAAACTAATTTTACTATATTAAATTTTTAAATCAAATTTAATTTAACTTCATCTTATTTATGCTAAATAAATTAAAATTAAGTGTAGTTTTTGTATTTGCATAAAATGAGTTGAAAAATTATTAAATTGGTGAGTACTTATGCTTTTATAAAACATATTATCAAAATTTTAAAGTATTTCTATGGAATAGTTGCTTCTATATTGTTTGTTTACATTCTGTGGGAATACAACCCATATGTAAATCATAACTATAAATTTGATTAATTTGAAAAATAAATGATTTTTCAAACTAATATTACTTTGAAAATTATAACAATTAAAATTAATATTTTATTTCTTTCAATTTATATAAAATTAATAATTTTATTTCTTACTGCATCTAGACGGGATACTTTCCACGTGGTCCAAAAATCTTTCATTTGTAGGAACATTCCTTTTAATGCAACAAGTATGACAGCTGACAGAATACACTGAAAAAGTTAAAATAATTTTTAAAAATAATTTGAATTTTATTATTTCAAAAAGTAGATTATTTTTTATATTATGAATACTCATTATATATATATTTATATTTATCACACAAATAAATAAATAAATAAATAAATAAATAAATATATATATATATATATTTATTTGTGTGAGCAGAATATCAATGTGCAGTTGAATGGTATTTTAAATGATAAATGATGATGCCAAATTTTTATCTATCTTTTTATTTGTTTTAACAAATGGAGATATAACAGTAAGAATCAAACTGAAATTAGATTTAAAGATTTATATCTATAACACCATATTATAATAGAAAAACGTAGTTATTACAAAATTTGTAAAGAAAAAAAAAATGCAAATTAAATGAATTGTGCAATACAGGACAGAATTATTGTAAAATAAATTTTTTTCTTTTAAATATCAGAAATGTATTTGTTTATGTAAGACTTAACAACAGAATACAACATATCTATTTTCTAATAAATTAATCCAACTACAACTTTATGTATTAGGAATTATTATGTAGCAGAGTGAAAAATTTTGAAGGAATCATGAAATAGAATTTTTTTCTTTTAAGGAGCAATATATTTTGATATACAGTGGGTGATCGGTTAACGAACATAATCCATTCCAAGACTTTGTTCACTATCCGAATTGTTTGTAATCCAATTATTGATAACAATTGTTATCTAATTATTGATTTACCATAGGTTTCTATGGGAATTTGATTAATTCATTCTGGAGACTCCAAAAAATAAAAAAAGTATACTTTCTTACTACGTTTATTTATATGTAATAATAAAAAAAATATATATATACACAGTCTTGCATATTTATTAGTTATGTTTTTTTGTTTGTAGGGGTTAAATAATCTGTCTAATGTCGATTGCTTTTCTCTCTTTTTCAGGATTTTCAAATAGCATTTTAATTGTAGAGATCCCCAAGCCTGTTAACCTCAACCTGGTTTGTATGACATTCTAAGACCGTCGATCTGACATCCCCACTTCTTCAAAAGATCTTTAATTAATAGCAGATATCGGCATTAATTTTCTTTTTCAGAATAAAACATATCTTGCCGAGTTTCTTGGTGTTCTTTGGTGAACATCAGACATCTTCTGCCCAATCTATAACTTTGCTATTATACTCTCATCTTTCGAAAATAAAAACTCACGCAAAACTTAACGAGTGCCCACCTGACAGTCTCGCGAATACTATAAAAGAATTGTTTCTGTCAGAAAAATAAAAGGCTGGAATTACAAGGGAGTATAGTGGTACCTCAGGATACGAAATTAATCTGTTCCAAAACTGAGATCATATCATGAAAATGTCATAAGGTGAATCATTTTTCCCCATACGATTACATGTAAAACCAAATAATTCATTCCAACACGAAAAATACACTCAAATTAAATCTAAGTAGTACATTAAAAAAAATTAATAATAATAAATATAGTAAGGAAAACACTGAAAAATGCATTTTGTAGTTGTAAATGTATAAATAACCATAATAGAATAATAATTGATTAAAAAAAATGTAGTTTTATTTGCACTTTACCTTTGAGGATAGACGACAGTGGAGGTGTAAAATGGTTGCAGGGCGATTGGCCAGTATTACGCATTTATAACTCAGTTGCACAAAAGATGTAATAGTTTTAATTAACGATAATAAAAAATCGATTTATTTAGCTTCGAATTCAACAGTTTGAATTTAATTTCTGTGACCAAGCATTTCGCTTCGCCACCCCATTTAGAGTCGCGATCCATACTTTAGGAAATACTCACCTAGAATATCGATGGTGATTTTTTCAACCTAAGCGTAGCTACAGGAGAAAGTAACTGAAAGTTAATCGGTTATTTCGGAGNGAAATTTTGTAGTTTCAATATATATATTTTTCTTTTTAATTTTTATCCACTATTTTTTGCTTTCTTTCTTCACTTCCACCAGCACTTTCACTGGATAGAGGTAACTTGGTAAAATATCTATCCAAAGAGGTTTGGCTTTGCCTACTTTTTAAAATGTTTCTAAAATGACTTAGGCAAATGTCATTACTCCTAGCAGCAATACGGCCAGTGTGAACCTTGTCGGGATGTTTCTTTTCAATAAAATCAGTCACTTTCTGATAATACCTCAAGATTTCCTTTATCTAGCGAGATCCTTCCACGACGAAGCAAACATGTGGACTGAGACCAATGAACAGAAGTGAATAAAAAATGGCGCTGCGAACTAATGTAATGTCATATGGTGAGTTTTTGTTCATATCATGGAGCAAAAGTATGTTCGATTTTCATGTCGTATCCTGAAAATTTTCTATGCTGGGGCGTTTGTATCCTGAAGTACCACTGTATTTCAAAGTTTGAGGAATACTATCCGATCAGTATATATCGGGTTGAACGTCAATGTCAACATCTCCCTCACTCTGAAAAGTTTCGAATTGTTACCTGAAGACAAGGGAAAATCAATTGGTATTTGCTATTTCCGTTGCTTCTTTTTATGTTTGTTCAGTGAAGTGTTCGTTGTCTGATCATAAAAATCTTTCGCGTAAGTGTTCGTTATCCGATTTTTTCTTTAATTGATCACCCACTGTAATTTTAAATTAGAAATTTTGTAGTTTCATGTGATAAAATAAAAACAAATTATATTATTGTTATTTGAATCATTATGTATTGTCCCTACTGTATTCTGTGACTATACAGAGTAAGTTTATTCATAAAGTATTAATGAATTAAGTATAATTTTTGTTACAGGTGAATATGGAATGTTTGTAAATCTGTTTCTGGATCCAAGTTTGGAGCATAGAACAAAAATTATAATCAGGAATGTATTGATTTAGTGTTTGAGTAGGCAGCATCTTAAAAATGTAATTTTTGCAAAAAAAATAACAATAATTTTTGTATGAATTTTCTTGAAATATAAACATTAAGCTAAAATTGGTACAGTCAACTGCAATCATATCAAAGCATAATAGATAATCTGTATTTGAACTAAAAAGAAAAGATTTCTTATAATATGAAAAGTCTAGCCATTTTAAAACTCAAAAAACTAGTTTTTAATAAATTTAATATTAAATTCCTTTTCTATTTATTTATTTAAATTACATACTAAAGGATAGAAATAGCAAAAGCATTGATATGAATTTGAATTGCCAATTTTGTAATGGTTAAAGTTATGAAAAATTCATCAGTTGCCTTTTCCATTTTTGACATCTAGACATTCTTTTGATTATTAGCTTATCAATGTTAGTGAAGATATTAAGAAAAGATAATCAGTCTTTAACATTAACGTTTTAAGAAACAAAAATTATTTAATTTTATTCTTTGTTTGTTTGTTTGTACAGGTGTTTGTTTATTTTTTTGTTTCTGGGAATTGTTTATTAAATTGTGGGAAAAGTGATCTTCAATCTAAGACTTATGGAAAAATTGAATGTCTCGTGAATGGGTTCTTTTCTATATTTTGAATGTTAATTTAGTTTTTAAATTGTTTGCTTAAGTTCAAAACTAGTTTATGTTTTGTTGTTTTTCTTGATGTTTTAATATAATATTCAGCAATTTAAACAGTAACAATAAAATGATCCATTTACAGAAATACAATAGCATTTATATCAATAATCCCTTAGAGCACAAATTTATCTACTCTTCCAATCTTGTGAATTTTTTTTCTACTTGTATATTATTATGAGAATCTTAAAACTTTTTTAACAATCTATACTAAATCTAAACTTTACTTTTTCAAATTAAAAAAATTATTCAGCTACAAAAATATCTATAAGATATTAATCACAAAAATCAAATTTACATTTATTATGCATAAATTATTTCAAATATTGAATTTAAACTAAAAATTTTTTCTTTCAATGAAATTATATCAGCAATGTCTACATTTAAGAAAATGTTTTTTTAATTATTTAAAAAATGTATCTTTGTATCTAATAATTAAATTAAAATAACTGAACTAGATTTTTTATAAATAATAAATATAACTCCAGTTTCATAAATTAATAACTTACTAAGCTCCAATAAAGCAACTTTTAAGTTTAGATTTTTTATTGATGGAAAAGATCTATTTTATTCATAAAGATGATGTAATAGTCACTGTTATAACTTAACTGAAAATTACTTAATGCACCTTTAACAGAGAGATTTTTAAAAGAGAGAACTAACATTTTTGACCCAATTAATGGGTTGTCTGATAACAGATATGGACATTAAAAAAATGAGTGCCATCATGTTTCAATTGTCTTCAGATATAACAAATATTCAAAAATCAGAAAATGTTCCAACATAACATTCAAAATACAAAATTCAAACTGTTCTGGAACTTTGTATTTTTATTACATTGATGTGTGAAAAAAAAAAAATAATTTTTAAAAATAAATTTCATACAGTACTTGTTTCTTCTTTGTGATTAGTATTTAATATTTAAACTAATAAAATCTTTTCATTATTTCATATTTTATTTTTATTTCATAATTATATATCTTCTCAATACATATTATGAAATAACTGTTATAATTTTAACTAAGGATTATGCTTTATTCATTTACTTTTAAAAAAATTTTCTATACAATATTGGCTTTAAAACAAAGAAAGAGAAGATATAAGTTATGTAGAGAAGTTTTCCCAGTACCATGCACCTAAAATTTTTTTGAAATCAGAAGAAAATGATAGGTGAATCATAATAGTAATACTGTCAAGTTATAGTTAGACATTTATTTTATTTTAAAAATGCTGTTTTCTAGTAATAAGCAGATATTAGAAATTACTTGTGTGCTAAATATTCTAATGAACAGCAAGAAATTTAAATAAAATATTCTTCTTAAAATCATACTAAATGTTTATATCAAATTAAATTTTATTGTTATTATTTCTCAAAAACAAAAAACAATAAAGTAACAAAATACTAAGTTTCTTAGAGACAGAAAATCTGCACAAGTCACATGTGTAAAATTACATTCTCTTGATCACTATGTTCAATATGAGCCTAAAATTTGACCCTTGCATAAAATTCACTAAACTTTTTTCTTTTTCACAGTCAAAATTCAGTATTTTCCTATTTGACTTCCACTTTTTTTTTTTTTTTGCAGTTTTCTGATTTTCTTGTTGTGCTTTAATTTTGTTTATTTTCCTCTAATCTCTTATATGAAGTTGAGGTTAGAATGTCTTTCTTCACTTCTCATTAATAATCTGCTTGTTTCTTCTAAGATTAGGGAGATTTGTTCAAGTATTTTCTGGAAATCATTTGAAGTTGACATGACAGGCTTAGAAAGGAACAAACAAAAACCACTGATGTAAAATTTTCTTAATAAAACATATTTTTTCCTTATTGAGTACAGGGTGAATCTATACTGTCCAGTATGAGAAAACTAGTATGTTATGATATACAGATGGATTCCACTGGAATAACTCAAATAATACATATTCTACAAAAAAAACTCATTAAACCAGAAATGTTATACTTCAAGAAGGCCACAAGATGAGGCTATCAGTTTCATCATAGGTGAGGCTAGAATTGGTGAAAATAGAGTCAAGTTTATTTTTCTAAATGGGAACCCTACTTTTTATCACACATTATAATTCTATATCCAAAACAAAAAAATTTTTTGTCTAAAACATTTTTTTGAAAGATGCACTTATCAGTAGTTAAAAGCATTTGAAGTTTTACATGACTGCCATACTGTGCAAGAATAAATCTATGATGTCTGTGAATTTCACTGAAAACAGAAAGAAAAATTCTAAAATAAATTGTTAGGAAACTATTATTTTTTGCTGAATCGTTTTCTTTGTTCAAATAATGAACTGATATAAAATTAGCTTCACAACTTGTTAAAGCAATTAAGCTTGTGATGTAGAGAAGATATTGATCTTTAAACTGTATCAGATGAATGTCACATAATTAAATAATTTTACTATAAAAATGAATGTTTATACAGTATGTATAAAGAAACTTTATTGCTAGACTTAATTCAAATTAATTCAAAGTGATTTCAACTAAAGATGGGGAGTATACAAATGCAAGAATTAGGAGCTATTCTATTGCAAAAATTTCTCATTCCCAAGAATCTGTACTAGGTATCCAAATATGAATTCACATAACAGCAAATAAGCTAGTTTGGTTCCAAAAACTTTTTAATGGCAAAATAAAAAATTTTAATTGAATCACAGTAATAAACAGCCCAAGTAATTCTGTGATCTAGCTTCTCTAGGAATTTTAATACTCTAATGCAGTGGTTCTCAACCAGGGGTACATGACTCCTAGGGGTACGAGAATAAATCGAAGGGGTACATCTAACTTTCATTATAAAATGAAAGTATGTTAATCAATTTGCTATAAATTATTAACACAAGAAACAAGAAATGACAAAAACTTGCTTTAAAATATCCCAGTATGAACACTGATTTCCCTTTTAACAGTCCAAACAATTTGTTTATCCATTTGATTTGTCTGTCTATTTGTGCTGTTAGTGTTGAGTGAACCTGTATCTAGTAAAATTACGGTTTAACCGAGCATTAATTTTAGAATAGAAAAACTTTTTATTCTATTTTATAATTATTGCTCAATGAGATTTGGGCTTTTGTGTTTTTACTGGACTACTGCTATTAGGAATAACGAGGCCTGGATCATACCCCACCATGCATGCATGCATTACTTGATATTTAGCAAATTTAGACATTATGTTTGTTACAAAAATTGAAAGATTCATTTATTGTTCTGCACGTTATAAATTTGCAGCCATTACATTGTAAGTACACAATAATAATCTCTATTTAACAACATGGGAACCAAATTTTGAAAAAATTGCTGAAGATTTATCGCAACAAATATTCCACTAAATTTTGTTAGAAATTATTGTAGAATAATTTAAATTTTCTTTATCGTTAATTATAATTATTTATTTTTAGGAAATGTAATTTATGCATGACTTCTGTGATTTTATATAATATACTTATCAAATAATAATAAATAAATGTATGTACCTAATTAACTTTATTATTATTTACGCAAAATAAGTAATTCACTTTTAGTTATAGTTAGTTAGAATTTTTATGGCACTCAGTTATAAGGGTTATAAGGGCTGTATACATCTAATGCAGTAATTATAAAATTTACATACAAAAATATATGGGGTACTTGAGAAATAACTAATAGGCTAATAGGGTACATCAACAAAAAAAGTTGAGAACCACTGCTCTAATGAACTGTTTACCTCAATCTCTGTAATTATCAACATGTTAATAAACTTGTTTTTGAATACTAGGTACTAGTTAAAGCAATTAAATTCTTAAAAGTATTCAATTCTACACCAGACCTTGTGTCTATATGTCCCCTTGTCATAAGATCTTTGTATCTCTGACAAGGTTTGAAATTGTTCTTGGGATACAATTTATCACATTCTGGCCGACAGTTACATGAAGACGATTTTACCCATTTATATACAAGTGGAATCCCAATTTGTGCTTTATTCAGGTTTTCATACCAAAAACTTTGTCCATTTCTGCATTTGGAAGGTTTTGGATTTATAGTAAGATTTAACAGAGAAAATCTTTCTGAAGGATTTTTTCTATTTAGGCAGGTTCTACTGATAAGTGCATCTTCCAAAAAAATGTTTTAGACAAATTCTCTTTCAATATTTATAATTATATAAGATTGCAATTTGCAACTTAATGTATAAGGAATTTTTGCTATAAATTGAATAGGATATTTGATACCAGTCTCTTGAATTAATTTTCTAACCACTAACAGAAGTATGCACAATTTTTCAAACAAATATTGATAATTTATTATAATAATATAATACATTATATGAATTATATCATTAAATATGAATAATATTAGCATCTATGTATTTTACAATAGTAAAAAGATTATTTCTAATAGTGTAAAATTAAAAGTTTTTATGATCTTTACATATTGTTGTAACTTTGTTATAACTTTCAGATATCTATAGTTTTATTGCAATTAACAGATATCTAACATTTATAATTAAATTAAAAATACTCATTTTCTATTAAATTATAGAACAAGCAAAAGAAAATGTTCCAACTGAGAAATTGTGTACAGTGTGTATAAATAATGAAAAAGGTAAAATTTAAATTCTATTAGGATTAAAATTCATCATTAATCTCACAAATTTTATTTAACATTTGGAATTTTTATTATGCCAAATCAGGAAATAACTATGAAATGAGTTAATAAATAACAGTCATATTAAATNATAGAAAAACGTAGTTATTACAAAATTTGTAAAGAAAAAAAAAATGCAAATTAAATGAATTGTGCAATACAGGACAGAATTATTGTAAAATAAATTTTTTTCTTTTAAATATCAGAAATGTATTTGTTTATGTAAGAAAATATTATCATTATCTGTTGCAACTAAAAATTTTATTTTATTCAGAAATTTATATCTAGTTTAATATCAAACTGATTACAAAGATATAGAACTGAACATCATCTTTTCAATAGATTTAAAATATGTTTTCAGAAAAAAATTATTTATGGATTAGTTAATGCATATGTTACAATAACAATGATTAACTGGTGGTTATGTATAATTCTGAAATTAATTTGGTAAGTTTGATAAATATCACTGAATATATTACTTTTAAAGCAATTTTGCATAATTTTCAAAATGTAGTTCATAAATTTTATAAATATCATGAAATTNTGAGACAAATAGAAGCCTAAAAGGTTGACTCTGCTGTATGACTTTGTTCCTGAGGTGTGAAAAGGATGATGAAGAATCGGTGTTTTCTTCTATTAACTTCACGTGAAATTTAAAAAAAATTTTTTGTAAATTTTGGCAAATTTGAATATATTACTTTCAAAGAGATTTTCACATAATTTCCAAAACGTAGTTCATAAATTTCAAAAAACAGTGTCATGATATTTCCCACCTTTTGTTGTTTTAATAAAGTAACTTATGGATTTAAACAAATTTAGTAAAATGAATCAAAAATAAATTTTTTGTTTAATAATATTAGAACAATTTGATGAATATATGGAGACAGAAAAATCTCCTTCAGCTTAATATTAAAATTATGTATGGAAAAGTAAAAAAATTTGTTGGAAAAAATATAGAACTCTAATAATACTTATTGCTTGTTCAAATAAAGCAAACAATCATGACATTTTGAGTTACATAATTTTTTATTTTCTTTTTGCATTTGCATTTAGTTGAATTACACTTTTCTTTACATGAGCATCTTTGGTACCCATGATCTCCTGAAATTGATGTTTTTCTTGCACACTCTCTTAGAGACAGAGTGATATTTGGTATAGTACATTCTCTACTGTAGAAGTTGTCACAAAGCATAAACTGGTTTCTGATATACAATTGTGAAAAACCCTTTTTTGTTCTCAAGTGATAATAGTACTCATCATTTTCAGTAGATAATATTACTGCCAATATATTTCATGGATTGCCTCTTGCTCTGTCCTCATCTAGTATTCTTGGCTTCACTGTATCTTCTATTTTGGCTATAGCAAATTTCAGCTCTGATATTTTCTTTGCTTGAACTTCTAAACCTGCCTTTATGTTCACTCACTTCTTCTCAACTTCTTTTCTCTTCTTGATTATAAAAAGACTGATCACATCCATACTAGACTGTACTTTAGCTGAAGACCCAGAGATTGTCATATCAGATGGCTGTTCACTTTCAATACTTTTTCAGAAATATTTTCATTGGATCCTTCTAATTGACTTTGATTTTGATGTAGTGATTCAATTACTTCTTGTAGCTCACTCAACAAGAAATAATTGAATCACTACATCAAAATCTCTTCAGTGCAAACATCTGCTACAGCATCACCAGGAAGGATGATGTCTTCAACTCAACTTTTAGGGGTGAACTAAACATCACTTTATAAAGACTACACTTATTCTTTATGAGATGCACAAACCATAATCCCTCAATCCATTGCTGGTTTGGTTGTTTTCTAACCAAGAGCTTAGCATGTACTCAACATCCTAGTTTGCACATTCAATGGAACCTTGACACTGACTATGCCTCAGTTTGCGATTATGGTTTTCAGCTCAGTCCACATTGCATAAGTTTCTTCTATAACTTGATTAAAGAATTCATGACCATTGTCACTTTGTAAAATGCTGGAGACCTCAAAAATTGTAAAATTATCTATCAACACATGGGTCACTTCCTCTGCACATTTCGTTTTCAAGAGATGAAGCTGAACAAACTTTGCAAGATGATGGACTGCTTGTAAGTTTTGCATAGAGTTTAATAGTTCGTTTCATTATACTTGGTTAGTTTTTAAGGTAACAGACAGTCAACACTGCTAAGAATTTTGTAATGCTTAATGGATCTGGTGTTAGTATGGTTGTTAAGTTTATCTAAAAATGGTATAAACACTGTCACATTGTAATATTCTTTTGGTGACTCAATTTTGACATTGGTTTGGTGTTGTTACTTCTTAATTAAATCTTGGAACACTGAGAACAATGTCATGATCTTCCATAAGAGATTTTGTTTTCTCAAATATGTTACTACAGAATGCTACATTAACTGGCTCACTCATGTTTTCTTTAGTTCCTTTATGAAATTTTATATAAACAAAGCCTGTAAATAAGCACTATAATATAGGAGCAAATGTTTTCATCTGTATTGAACAGTCATCATCAGGCTAAGTGATCTTCACAGTTTGAATGTAGTTGTTAAAACAAACAATTTGAACAGAAAAGTTACTTGGTACAGGTGATATGTCACCCCTCCTTTAGCAAAGAGAATTGCAATCAAAGAGTTTGAGAAAATTGATTTTGGAGAATATTTTTTAGAACAAATGTGAAAACTTGACTCCTCTTCCAAGAATGTTTGTGATGTCTAGTGTGACTTAAAGTATTAGGGCAAGTCAAATGAAAGTGAGCCAACATACATAATTTATTTGTCAGTGTACTGTATATATTATATACTATGAAATATAGCATGTTGTCACATCTGAATCAGTTTAGTTGTTCTATTTTTAAATATTGTAACATTTTATAATTTTAAGTGTACATGTTCAAATTTTAGCTTTGCATTTTATTTATATTTTTAATGTATTGGATATTGCCTGCATTAGATCAAAGACATTGCAACTTTAAAGAAATTATATGTATATTAATCTATTAATAATTTCTATTATAGTAAAATAATGAATTCATATTTTAAGTCAAATAAATGTCAAAATGTTCTAGAACTTTTTAATATTTTGTTTTAGAATAAAAATTAAAATATCTATTTTTACTGATCTCTTTAATCTAGAAATATAAAAATTTTGTAACATGTACAACACAAATATTACTTAAGAAAAATAATGTTCATTTTAAATTAATAAAAAATTATCTGTGTCTACAATAATGTTAATTTTAATTAAATATATATATAAAATATTAAAACATAAGTAATACTCACTTTAGGCAATGCAGAAAAGTAAGGAGCCAAAAATAATAATACAATTAAAAGCAATAAACAGGATATGAAATTTGCAAGCTAAAATAAAAAGAAATTTGTTATTATATAAAAATAAAATTATTTTAGTTAAATAAAGAAAATATTAAAGAAAAACACATTTATATAGAATTACAATATAAAATTAAAATTCTAGACTGTAATTATTAAAATGCAATAGTTTAAATATTTACTTTAAAAAATTCAAAGAGAGCATTTTTAGTTAGATGTATATAGAAATGAATATAATCACTATGTTTGTTAATTTAAATAATTTAGTGGAAAATTTTCAATAAGAAAACACTAACTATAATGTAGTTTGTAGCTGAACATCAATCGTTTAAATGTTTTAATTAAATATATATTGTACATAAAATAAAAAATAAAAAATATGTAGAAGAAACTAAAATGCTGTCACTTTTCATCATGTCTAATCACCAAGAACAACAGTCTTCCATTGCAGAGATGACCTTTTACTAGAGGCTACACCTCTGCAAAATATGCAAAATAGTTTAAAATGTTCATCAATGAGAAGCCAATAATTAAAAATACAGTTTCAATTAAAAATGGCTAATGATATTTCACAGTAAAAAATGTGTAGAAGAAACTAAAATGTCTTCATTTTTTGTCTCTGTAATGGAAGACTGTTGTTCCCAGTAATTGGACATGATGAAAAGTAAAGACATTTTAGTTTCTTCTACATAATTTTTACTGTGTAAACATTGCAGCCATTTTTAATTGATATATATATATATATTATATATCAATTAAAAATGTAGGGTCATTACAGCCATTTCATTCCAAAGTACAAATGACATGGCCTTTATATATATTTTGATATCTAAATTTATTGAAGTATCTGTTTTTTAAGAAATTTCTTTAGATACTAATTAAAAAGTACTTTTCATACTTTACATTTTACCAACAGTAAAATTCAGGGTCAGAGTCGCCGGAGTTGAAAGAATTTTACAGACTGACTCCACTCTAAAATGTCCAACTCAAGCAACTCTGATTCCACAATACTGCTTGGGACCCCAGGCAATTTGCTCCTTTTGCTTCCTTCTGGGCATTTATAATTGATGTTGGTGTTAGTCCAATAGAGACTGTTTCATTTTGTGTGGCATTTGTTTGATAATTTTTTTAAATTAATACACAACACATATGAAATGATCTAATTTAAATTTATAAAGTAATAATATTATAAAAATATTTTGATTACTTGAGTCTTTCCTCCAGCTCTTTCTTGTACCAAACTTCTTGATAATGATGTTGCACATGGATAACAGAGAAAAAATGAAGAGAAAATATTAGCTGAACCTAATGCTATTAATTCCTAAAACAAATAAAATTATAATGTATAAATATATAATAATATATAAATTATAATGCATATTTATAATCCAAAAATGAATATATTTATAATATTTATTTTATGAATATAATAATAATAATAATTAAATTTATAATTATTTCATAATGCTTTGATAATGATGAAAGGTCATGCTAACAACTAACTTATAGGATTTCAAAAATAATTCATTAATAAAGTTGTTTTCTTATGAAAGTATTTTTTTTTCCATAAAATTATGTAAAACTTTATTTGTTAGTGTACACATTAAACATGTTACAGCTGCCTGTGATACCACAAATCAAGTAAAGGAGGAAATTTGCTCCTGAAAAGGCAAGGCCCTATATTAGAATATGCTTTCCTTGATTTCAATAACTATGGTACATGTACAGAGTGAAACTGATGCTAAAATGTTGATCAAGTTGTGACCTGTTATGCTGCAGCTTATAAAGTATAAGTGAGAATTAACCACTCAGCAATGACTGACAGCTATATCCATCAAGGGCGATCATGTGGCACTGGTGAATGATGGATAATGAACTGGTGAATATCGCCAAAAACTAGTCAAAAGCTACCGTGAAAAAAATTCACATAAAAAAGGAATTATGTAACAATAAGAAAAGACTTTTCTTTACTAGACATAACTGTTTACAAAATCTTTTTCTGAAACGGTAATGAGAAAAAAATGCACGGGAAAATACTTTAAAAATTTCCCACATTTATTCTCCACTATATAGGGATAACACCATACCTGACTAACCCACAGATGAAATGTTAAGCATTTGGTACAATTGTAAATAATTGATTAGTTTATTATTCAAAGAAAGACAAGCAACTAAATTAAGCCAACTGTTTTTATTATATTCAACAGAATCAATAAGTTTTGGTAACTTCTACAGAAATTTTATTTTGGTAAGTTTTTTACTTTACTAATTGAGGAAAATCTTTACTAATTGAGTATCAAAAATTGGGAAAATGATATTGAAAATTTATTCCGTTGTAAAGTGTAAATTTCTATTGAAATTGTAAATTTATGTATACAGTATTCAATATGATTATACATTTTAGACTTTACAAAAAATGTGTTAGACAGTTATAAAAAAGAATGTCAAAAAAATACTTTAAATATAAAATTACTCAAAAATGAAGCACAATGCAGTTTCATTTTCAAGTCATAAAACTGCAAGTACACTTTCTCTAATACAGGAAGTATGCAAGGAAGCCTACTTCTTCCTGACATGATGTATATGCTGGGCAGCCTATCATCTGGTACAGTATATAGGACATTGTCTCAATTTTGTTCTATAACTTTTATTAATTTCTTTTTATTGATATTGGCAAAAAAGAAGCACTAAGTCACAATTTTTCACTTATAATATAAATGTCCATGCAAGTATTTTCTTCTATAAAGCTTAAACCCTTTGAGTACAATTTTGCAATCAACTAGATATTATATAAATGCAATTTGTAAAAATTACTAAGAATGCAATCAAAAATTCATTACGATGATTGATTCACAGATATATATATATATATATATATACACTATATATAAATTCAAAAAAGTTTATTTTTAACTAAAGGAGTTTTGAAAAGAAATGAGGTTGGAGATCTTCAATGAAATAGAAAACAGGAATGATGAAAATGAAAGTTCTGATGAAGATGAAAGTGATGTAGTATTGTTTCAATTATTTTACAAATTTTTAAAATTCAAATTGTTAAATTTTTATATGCAAATAAAATTAACAATAAAAGACTGACTTATATTTGGGTCCTAATTTTTTTAAAATGTAAGAATTCCAAAATTGGGAGTCAACTTATATTCAGGCCAATACAATCTATTTATGGTTGCATAGATTATTTATGATTTTCAATAATTGAACTGAATTATTTCAAATTATGTTTACCTGGTTAGGATTAATTTCATAATGATGTTTTTTTGCAAACAATTTGGCCATTGATAAAGTGATGGCAAATACAACAATAGCAATAGAAAAACTATCTGCAATTAAATTTGGAAATAAATCTATTCTTGGGACTTCAGGAGCAGGAAGTCTGCAGAGAAAAAAAGGAAATAATCTAAATANATTGCTGATGTCAGCATTAACAATATGGTGATCTTTTATATTCAATGCACTAGTATGAATATTCATAATAAGTAAAAAGTGATACTTTGAAAAAAAATAATTTAAAAATCCATTTTTATAAAAGCATTCTCTTTTAATATCTTTCAGCTTTATTTTAATTTTTTATGTAATATAATGGATTATTTTGAAGAATATGTCATTTGTGTTAAAAAATCTAATTACAAAAGAATTCCATTAACAGAGGCTTCAGCATTCCTTGTTCTGTTAAGAGAAAATAATATACTTTAGTCCCAGAAGAGTGATATTTCTGGAACAGACTAAGTTATAGTCATTTTTATTCCCTTGATTAGAAAAATTTCTTCCCAAATTTGACCTATATTTTATTAACATTTCTATCATTATTCTAAATGATTATCAGATACTTACAACTATAAGATCAATAGGAATAGGCATGATCAATTTACTTCTAAATCTATCATTAACATGGTCCTTTACAACTGCTAACGAGAAAAGAGAAATTGCTGATATCAGGAGTGTTGTTAAGTTTGTATATTTCAGATTTTTAATTATATCGATGAATGTCTGCAAAATAAAAAAATTTTCATATTAATCTAAAGCATAATTAAAATTTATTATTTATTATTAGTTACACATTAGCTGAGATATTTTAAGAACAGTTGACATGGTTTGAAACAATTGTATGTTGTTATTCATAATTTAGTCACTTCCAATAAGATAACTGAATGATGATTTTTGGATAATCTTGTATATAAATTTATATGTATATATAAAAATTAACAACAACATTTACCTTGATTAGTTGTAATGGTCCATTGTATCTAGCAATTTTGATTCCAAATAAATCTTTCAGTTGGGACATTGATACGTGTATAGCAGCACCCGTAGTAAATCCAGAAATAAGTTGATCAGATAGAATGACATTTAGAATTCCCAATCTAAAAGCTCCCATTGCAATCTAAAAATATAAGTATTTAAAAGTTAAATTTCAACTAATATTTTCTAATTTATTTTTTAAAATAATTAAAAATGATTGAACTGTATAATATAGTTTTAGAAATGCATATTGATATTTAATTAATATATATTTCTGAAAATACCTGCCAGAGTCCCACAACAACAGATGCTGCTACAACAACTTCTAACTTTGTAGGAGGCCATTCATTGCTGTGCTGAATATAGGAATTGTCAGCAACTTCTGCAGATATGGAATTGTTGCTTATATTTCTAATTAAGTTTGCAGTTTGTCTGCTATCGACTGTTTCAAATTTTGCCACTGTATTACTAAGCATTATAGACAAAATAATTTAAATAAATAAATATATGTTATTAAAATTAAAAACTAATTTTTGAAATATTTTTGCCTAACATGTTTGTCCCATAGAGTATGACTTTATATTTAAAATATATTTTAAGCATATATAAATAAATTTATCTGTAAGTCCACATAGTTTTAAAAAATTATTCATAAAGAATAATTTTTTAAAACTATGTTGTTTAATTGCTTAGTATTTATACAAAATATACATTTTGTATAACATACATTTACATAACATACATCTATACAGGAAAAATTTTTCTGTATAGATAAATATTTCTTCAAACTTAGAGATAATGTTCTACTGGGCATGAAAATGTAAAAAAAATTGTTTTAGAAACATAGTTTAACAACTTTTCTAAACTGTGTTTGCGTTAGCTGAAGGAAATGGTAACTATTGAATTTCATTATGTATCTCAGTAAGTGCAACATATGATTGTAAAGAATGTATTTATGCACAAAGTATTACAATAAATACAGGTAACCTCCGTATAACATGGGAGTTATGTTCCAAAAAATTGCCATGTTATATGAAACAAAGAACTAGTATAAAAAGGGGGGGTTAGGTTCCAAAAATTAAAAAACATGCTATTATATTTTCATAATTAAGATAAATATCTTTATTAATATTTTTTTAAGTGATACACATTAATATAAATTAAACAATGTTTTCTTCATCACATCATTTCGTCATTAACCGAGGGCATTTTCTTTTTGGCAAGATATACTTATCCTCTGAGCATTTTTCTGCATTATCTTCAGATCCATGCTCTACCTTTTGCAAAAAATATGCTATTTTAGATTGCTTGCTTTTAGTTAAAAGATCTTTATAAATTTCCTTATATGGTGCAAAGCACTTATGAAGAATAAAGCAAGTATAGAATAAGGGAAAAACATCTGTCAACACCAAAAGCAGAAGTGTCAAGATCTGGCAACATTGAAACAAGTTTCAAGAAGGATCACATGTATCGACAGAAGGTGGAAAAAGAAAATTTACATACTTAAGTACTAATAGTTCACGAAAATTATGCAGGAAAATCTGATAGTATGTATGTGCTTGAATGAAAAATGTCAAATGAGGTATCTTTCGCCCTTAAAAGCTTTATCACGTTTATTGAACTGTTGTAAAGAGATTTTCCTAATTTCAAATTAGATAAAGTTCACTTTTAATAGTTTTTATTACTGTACATTTCATGTTGTATGAGGGTTTTTACCAAATTCTCGAACCGTGTTAGAGTGAATCTGTGCTGTAAAAGCACCGTGTTATATGGGGATGATCTCAATTCTCGAACCATGTTAGAGTGAATCCATGCTATAGAAGTGCTGTGTTATATGGGGGTTACCTGTATTTGAAATTATCACTGTAAGTAACAATACAAGTTTTACAGCATATTCTGAAATTGCTGATGTCAGCATTAACAATATGGTGATCTTTTATATTCAATGCACTAGTATGAATATTCATAATAAGTAAAAAGTGATACTTTGAAAAAAAATAATTTAAAAATCCATTTTTATAAAAGCATTCTCTTTTAATATCTTTCAGCTTTATTTTAATTTTTTATGTAATATAATGGATTATTTTGAAGAATATGTCATTTGTGTTAAAAAATCTAATTACAAAAGAATTCCATTAACAGAGGCTTCAGCATTCCTTGTTCTGTTAAGAGAAAATAATATACTTTAGTCCCAGAAGAGTGATATTTCTGGAACAGACTAAGTTATAGTCATTTTTATTCCCTTGATTAGAAAAATTTCTTCCCAAATTTGACCTATATTTTATTAACATTTCTATCATTATTCTAAATGATTATCAGATACTTACAACTATAAGATCAATAGGAATAGGCATGATCAATTTACTTCTAAATCTATCATTAACATGGTCCTTTACAACTGCTAACGAGAAAAGAGAAATTGCTGATATCAGGAGTGTTGTTAAGTTTGTATATTTCAGATTTTTAATTATATCGATGAATGTCTGCAAAATAAAAAAATTTTCATATTAATCTAAAGCATAATTAAAATTTATTATTTATTATTAGTTACACATTAGCTGAGATATTTTAAGAACAGTTGACATGGTTTGAAACAATTGTATGTTGTTATTCATAATTTAGTCACTTCCAATAAGATAACTGAATGATGATTTTTGGATAATCTTGTATATAAATTTATATGTATATATAAAAATTAACAACAACATTTACCTTGATTAGTTGTAATGGTCCATTGTATCTAGCAATTTTGATTCCAAATAAATCTTTCAGTTGGGACATTGATACGTGTATAGCAGCACCCGTAGTAAATCCAGAAATAAGTTGATCAGATAGAATGACATTTAGAATTCCCAATCTAAAAGCTCCCATTGCAATCTAAAAATATAAGTATTTAAAAGTTAAATTTCAACTAATATTTTCTAATTTATTTTTTAAAATAATTAAAAATGATTGAACTGTATAATATAGTTTTAGAAATGCATATTGATATTTAATTAATATATATTTCTGAAAATACCTGCCAGAGTCCCACAACAACAGATGCTGCTACAACAACTTCTAACTTTGTAGGAGGCCATTCATTGCTGTGCTGAATATAGGAATTGTCAGCAACTTCTGCAGATATGGAATTGTTGCTTATATTTCTAATTAAGTTTGCAGTTTGTCTGCTATCGACTGTTTCAAATTTTGCCACTGTATTACTAAGCATTATACTAATAATTGCAAAAGTTCCTGAATAATAAAAGTTAAAAATTGATTTATTATATGCTATGAAAAATTTGAGATAATAAAAAAAATGTTAGTTAAAGAAATAAAAATATATTTTAATAAATGCACAAATGCATATTTTAGATAAATTTAAACTTAGCAAAATATGACTTTTATTTTGTTTTTTTTTTTAAATTAATATATTGAAAAATAAATTTATGTTAATCATTTACTAACTTACCAATAGATATATGCCTTGAGGTACCCATTAAACAATATATTAATACTGGAAAGAATGAAACATAAAGCCCATTTATAGCATCTACTGATGCTAGCAAACCATATGCCATTCCTGAAAATAATAAATTTGAGTTATCCTTAAAATTTTTATAGTCACTTATCAAAAACTAATTACAGCAATTTCACAAATCTTGGCCAGTCTATAAAAATACTCTAGCAGGGACCAGTCTATTTACTTAGTGAAGGGAATGGATTGTTGATGAATCTTTGACAAGGTTACTGTGACCTACCAAAAAAAGTTCTTTAACTTCTTAAAACTTCTGGGGTCCCAACCAAGTACCCTGTGTCACCTGGCCAAGATATATGAAATGATCTGTATATTTCTGATTTAATTTATATGAGATATAACACCAATCCAGATATTTTTTGATCACAAGTGCAGAAGTAATCTAATGTATTGAATATTGTATATTTTTTAATAAACTTTTCGTTTCTTAAAAAATGATTTGAATTTTACAAATGAATGAACGTCAATATTGCAAACACTATATGTTCAGTATAATATATTCATTACAATTATTTACTTTATTCTTACAGAATATTAATGCTTTTCTCAGTGGTAGTTTTAGTTTTGTGCAAGACCCTAAGCAAGCAATACTTGTAAAGCTTTTTCTATTTAAGATAAAACAGTCACATCCAGAGGAGGGTAAAGGAGCCCTGGCACACTCCAAAGAAAAAAAGGGAAAGAAAAAAGATTAGAAAATTTTCAAAAATCTTTTCCTAATTAAAATTCATTTCTTTATTTATATTGTATCATGTCTTCTATTTCTATACTTATGAATTAGTGGTCATATAAGGTATGAATTTCATTGAATTCACATTAAAAATTTTCTTATCCATTCAACCTGACTCATCCCAAGATTAAATCCTTAGTTTGTATAATGTGGTATCTGGACTTCAATATAAACAATTTAATGTCATAACATCAACTTTGTCAACTATCTGTCAACTTTCCCACCTGGGAGTATGTCTTCTTTTAAGTTCTCAGCATCAATAAAGATGTTTTCTTGCGACTTTCTGACCTGCTGTCCCAATTTCCTCATTTTAATATAACAACTAGCTACAAACTATTGACAATCATCGCCAGTTCCTCAACCGGGTCACTTGTTTCTGTGTCTCCAATTTTGGATACATTCAGATACTTCATTTTATTATATTGTTGGATACATCGTTTTAATTATATCATCGGATACATCATCCTTCTTGCTTGTGGCCATACTATCCACTGTTGACCTCTGAACTAAGAACTATCATATAGAACTTTCTTCTTTTTGACCCAACTGGCAAGCATCCGATCTCCAAATCCTCTACAAGGTATTTATCCTCTGCACGCTCTAGTGCAAACTCTCTCTCTCTCTCTCTCTTGCAACCACATCTATATAGTTGTTTTGATATAATATGTATCACGAATCCTTTTTTCCCTCTTTTTACAAATAAGATGATTAATACGGTTATTTCTTTTGTTAACTAGAATCCGAGTGAGTCACTTCCAACCCACTGTCTCACGGTCTCCATCCTGAATCCGATTGCCCATGCATGTGACCTATTTTTAAACAAACCTCACTGTTGCGTCTTCTGGATCAACAAGACACTGTGGTGTCAGTACTGACGAGGCACCAAAGACCCTCTGGTCACAATAATTTAAACCAACATCATAGTGGCAGATTATTGCACAGATACAATACAAGAAGTGCACACTTAGAACCTCCAAAAGTTAGCAGCTTGAAAAAGAGATACATTCTGCAAACCTCAGGCACAGATACTATCTTCAACAAGACAATTTGCTGTAAACAGCAGATTAAAAGTTTTTACTACTTAATAGCTGACAAATAAAATTTTTTTGACCATCTTAAGTAATAAGTAATATTTAAAATTCTTGGTATGCTTATGTACTTACTCTCCAATCAAATATGCACAGTTGATCTCTCTCGCTAACTGCAATCTGTGTGAATAAATGAAAAAGCTTATAACTGCTTGTATTTGGTGCAGTTGGTATATTTCAATGTTTTTTTTATTGTAAAAGGAAACATTATAAAATATTCATGTATAATATCTTTGTTTATTGTACTGTATACAATATAAACTGTTTTATTGTAATGGGTATGTATGTGTGAGTGAGTGGCAAAATTCTGTTCTCCCAATCTGAAGCTTAATAACTCCTGTACCTTTTGATGAAATTTCTGAAATTTTGTAGTTTGTGTATTAGGGACATTGATGCTATTAAACTTTGGTGGTTAAAAATCAAGGGCATGGGGAGATAGAGGGGATCATGTGTCATATCTCAAGTGTTGTTGGACTTAATGGAGATTTTACTCATTATTATCATTTACAATTTTGTTTTCATAAAACTCTCAAAATTAAACTTTTGCCATTTTATAATAATAATATAAAAAGTTCTTAGAATAAAATCTCATAATAGATGGCACCACATCAATGGCATAGTGAACATAACTGGCACCTGGGACACAACACTATATTGGTGCACCCCTCCCCCTTCCAGAAACAAATCTTGTTTGTCTTGGAGACCATTTGGTGCCCCTCTGCGAGTGGCACCTGGGGCATAATAAGACCCCTTGCCCCCCTTGCTACGCTAGTGGGTCTTCTTTCCATACTCCTTGATATCTCTGTCTTCTCCTTCCCAGCTCTTCTCCTCAAATGACGATTTTTCCCCTTTCCTCTCGTGCCAGTCCCCTTTGACCAATCCAGTGTCACCCCCTATTCTCTAGTGACCCATCGGACCATTGGGTCAACCAATTTATGGTGAGGTCAACAGAACAAACGACGGAAGTGAAATTTATGAAGGGAAAATGGTGGAAGAAAGAGAAAAAGAGAGAAAAAAAAAACAAGGCCTAACAAGCCACACACTGACAATTAGATAACAAATCATTTAGCTTCAATAATGCTTGCTCACTTGGGAGTATTTAAATCAGAATCACAAATCACATGTAAACAAAATAAACAACTGCACGAGAAGTATCGAATGTGAACGAGCTAGTGCACTGCCTGTGCACACCACTCATTCCATCTTGCTCATTCGCAAAGCGCGGTCATGATCAAGATTGTTTGATATGAATTGGTTTATTTTAATTTTTAAATTTAATAATTGGCGATTTTGCGCCCTCCTTTGAAAAGTGCCCAGGGCACATGCCCTACTTGCCCCAACCTAGCTACGCCTCTGCACCACATACACTTTTAAAGTTTGCATGGGAAAATTATGTAACTTGTTGCTGGATTTTCTATATTATAGATATGTTTAATATAGAATTTAAATAACAATATATGCATTTCTTTAATGACACAGTATAGCTTAAATGCATTATGTTATATCATTTATGTTATAAATATTAACAAAAACTTTTAAATCAGCAATTATCAAACATTTTCAAAAACTTATTTTTTTGGCTATTTTTAATACCTTTTATTGGGATTTTCTAATTTATATTCCATTATCATTTAAAACTGTACCATTTTATAGAACAATCTGATGAAGGCTATTAAAAGTAGTCAAAAACAGTAGATATGCATTAATAATTATTGATTTTTAACAATTTTTTGGTGCTTTGTTTGTTAATCAGTTATGTAAGGTTACATAATTAACAACTTATTTTACCTTGAGGAATCTGTAAGACAGCAAGCGTAAATCCTGCAATTATATCACTGAAAATATATTGTTTAAATGGATATTTAGGCAGCCAAACTAAAATAGGAAATAATGAATATATACATGAAATAGGACTGCATCTGCAACATTTGGCAATCTAAAAAATAGAAATAATAATTAAGACAAAATTTTAGATTAAAAGTATAAGTTATTGAAATTCTATTTAAATATTTTTAACATAAAATGTACAACAAAAGATATATCTTTGAAATAAATATTAATAAAATTAAAAATGATTATAAAATGATGAAATAATTATGATGAAAATAAAATCTAGAATAAATAAAATTTAGATCTTTAGTTTGAGTATTTATTGTATTCATTTCATTTTTTAATTCATTTGGTTATTATTAAATATGGAAGAAATAAGCCCAAATAAGCAAATTATTATAACCTCAAAAGATCTATTACGCAAACTCTACTAATTTAATTTTACTAAAGTTAATTTCATTAACAAATCCTAAAAATATACATTTGTTGAGAAAAATTTATGTATTTCTGTAATGTACAGTACTTCATTAGAAAATAGAATTTGAACATTATAGAAATATGTCTTTTTTAGTATTAAACACAAGATCATGTTATTAATCAAACACATGGCCTCTTTTCCATCTTTATTTAATTTATTTTGACAAATTTTTAATATTGATGTAAAAAAGAAACTGATTTCTCATGAATTCCATATACTGTAAAGATGTATTTTATGAAATATTTAAATATTTTTACTTATTTTAAATAGATAATTATTACTGTACCTGTTTTACTACAGATTCTCTCTGTTTATGTGGTTTACCATATTTCTTACTTATTTCTTCTTCATCAAAAATATTTCGTTTAATAGAAATACAACTTTGCACAGATTCTGTACTATGCCGTTTACTAAACTTTTGGTTTTTTGCTTCTGCAGAGTACAATTTTATGTCTGCATTGTTTTCTTCAATACTAAGTGCAAGATTGTCAAAATATACTTTTCCACNTGGTGCAAAGCACTTATGAAGAATAAAGCAAGTATAGAATAAGGGAAAAACATCTGTCAACACCAAAAGCAGAAGTGTCAAGATCTGGCAACATTGAAACAAGTTTCAAGAAGGATCACATGTATCGACAGAAGGTGGAAAAAGAAAATTTACATACTTAAGTACTAATAGTTCACGAAAATTATGCAGGAAAATCTGATAGTATGTATGTGCTTGAATGAAAAATGTCAAATGAGGTATCTTTCGCCCTTAAAAGCTTTATCACGTTTATTGAACTGTTGTAAAGAGATTTTCCTAATTTCAAATTAGATAAAGTTCACTTTTAATAGTTTTTATTACTGTACATTTCATGTTGTATGAGGGTTTTTACCAAATTCTCGAACCGTGTTAGAGTGAATCTGTGCTGTAAAAGCACCGTGTTATATGGGGATGATCTCAATTCTCGAACCATGTTAGAGTGAATCCATGCTATAGAAGTGCTGTGTTATATGGGGGTTACCTGTATTTGAAATTATCACTGTAAGTAACAATACAAGTTTTACAGCATATTCTGAAATTGCTGATGTCAGCATTAACAATATGGTGATCTTTTATATTCAATGCACTAGTATGAATATTCATAATAAGTAAAAAGTGATACTTTGAAAAAAAATAATTTAAAAATCCATTTTTATAAAAGCATTCTCTTTTAATATCTTTCAGCTTTATTTTAATTTTTTATGTAATATAATGGATTATTTTGAAGAATATGTCATTTGTGTTAAAAAATCTAATTACAAAAGAATTCCATTAACAGAGGCTTCAGCATTCCTTGTTCTGTTAAGAGAAAATAATATACTTTAGTCCCAGAAGAGTGATATTTCTGGAACAGACTAAGTTATAGTCATTTTTATTCCCTTGATTAGAAAAATTTCTTCCCAAATTTGACCTATATTTTATTAACATTTCTATCATTATTCTAAATGATTATCAGATACTTACAACTATAAGATCAATAGGAATAGGCATGATCAATTTACTTCTAAATCTATCATTAACATGGTCCTTTACAACTGCTAACGAGAAAAGAGAAATTGCTGATATCAGGAGTGTTGTTAAGTTTGTATATTTCAGATTTTTAATTATATCGATGAATGTCTGCAAAATAAAAAAATTTTCATATTAATCTAAAGCATAATTAAAATTTATTATTTATTATTAGTTACACATTAGCTGAGATATTTTAAGAACAGTTGACATGGTTTGAAACAATTGTATGTTGTTATTCATAATTTAGTCACTTCCAATAAGATAACTGAATGATGATTTTTGGATAATCTTGTATATAAATTTATATGTATATATAAAAATTAACAACAACATTTACCTTGATTAGTTGTAATGGTCCATTGTATCTAGCAATTTTGATTCCAAATAAATCTTTCAGTTGGGACATTGATACGTGTATAGCAGCACCCGTAGTAAATCCAGAAATAAGTTGATCAGATAGAATGACATTTAGAATTCCCAATCTAAAAGCTCCCATTGCAATCTAAAAATATAAGTATTTAAAAGTTAAATTTCAACTAATATTTTCTAATTTATTTTTTAAAATAATTAAAAATGATTGAACTGTATAATATAGTTTTAGAAATGCATATTGATATTTAATTAATATATATTTCTGAAAATACCTGCCAGAGTCCCACAACAACAGATGCTGCTACAACAACTTCTAACTTTGTAGGAGGCCATTCATTGCTGTGCTGAATATAGGAATTGTCAGCAACTTCTGCAGATATGGAATTGTTGCTTATATTTCTAATTAAGTTTGCAGTTTGTCTGCTATCGACTGTTTCAAATTTTGCCACTGTATTACTAAGCATTATACTAATAATTGCAAAAGTTCCTGAATAATAAAAGTTAAAAATTGATTTATTATATGCTATGAAAAATTTGAGATAATAAAAAAAATGTTAGTTAAAGAAATAAAAATATATTTTAATAAATGCACAAATGCATATTTTAGATAAATTTAAACTTAGCAAAATATGACTTTTATTTTGTTTTTTTTTTTAAATTAATATATTGAAAAATAAATTTATGTTAATCATTTACTAACTTACCAATAGATATATGCCTTGAGGTACCCATTAAACAATATATTAATACTGGAAAGAATGAAACATAAAGCCCATTTATAGCATCTACTGATGCTAGCAAACCATATGCCATTCCTGAAAATAATAAATTTGAGTTATCCTTAAAATTTTTATAGTCACTTATCAAAAACTAATTACAGCAATTTCACAAATCTTGGCCAGTCTATAAAAATACTCTAGCAGGGACCAGTCTATTTACTTAGTGAAGGGAATGGATTGTTGATGAATCTTTGACAAGGTTACTGTGACCTACCAAAAAAAGTTCTTTAACTTCTTAAAACTTCTGGGGTCCCAACCAAGTACCATGTGTCACCTGGCCAAGATATATGAAATGATCTGTATATTTCTGATTTAATTTATATGAGATATAACACCAATCCAGATATTTTTTGATCACAAGTGCAGAAGTAATCTAATGTATTGAATATTGTATATTTTTTAATAAACTTTTCGTTTCTTAAAAAATGATTTGAATTTTACAAATGAATGAACGTCAATATTGCAAACACTATATGTTCAGTATAATATATTCATTACAATTATTTACTTTATTCTTACAGAATATTAATGCTTTTCTCAGTGGTAGTTTTAGTTTTGTGCAAGACCCTAAGCAAGCAATACTTGTAAAGCTTTTTCTATTTAAGATAAAACAGTCACATCCAGAGGAGGGTAAAGGAGCCCTGGCACACTCCAAAGAAAAAAAGGGAAAGAAAAAAGATTAGAAAATTTTCAAAAATCTTTTCCTAATTAAAATTCATTTCTTTATTTATATTGTATCATGTCTTCTATTTCTATACTTATGAATTAGTGGTCATATAAGGTATGAATTTCATTGAATTCACATTAAAAATTTTCTTATCCATTCAACCTGACTCATCCCAAGATTAAATCCTTAGTTTGTATAATGTGGAATCTGGACTTCAATATAAACAATTTAATGTCATAACATCAACTTTGTCAACTATCTGTCAACTTTCCCACCTGGGAGTATGTCTTCTTTTAAGTTCTCAGCATCAATAAAGATGTTTTCTTGCGACTTTCTGACCTGCTGTCCCAATTTCCTCATTTTAATATAACAACTAGCTACAAACTATTGACAATCATCGCCAGTTCCTCAACCGGGTCACTTGTTTCTGTGTCTCCAATTTTGGATACATTCAGATACTTCATTTTATTATATTGTTGGATACATCGTTTTAATTATATCATCGGATACATCATCCTTCTTGCTTGTGGCCATACTATCCACTGTTGACCTCTGAACTAAGAACTATCATATAGAACTTTCTTCTTTTTGACCCAACTGGCAAGCATCCGATCAAATCCTCTACAAGATATTTATCCTCTGCACGCTCTAGTGCAAACTCTCTCTCTCTCTCTCTCTTGCAACCACATCTATATAGTTGTTTTGATATAATATGTATCACGAATCCTTTTTTCCCTCTTTTTACAAATAAGATGATTAATACGGTTACTTCTTTTGTTAACTAGAATCCGAGTGAGTCACTTCCAACCCACTGTCTCACGGTCTCCATCCTGAATCCGATTGCCCATGCATGTGACCTATTTTTAAACAAACCTCACTGTTGCGTCTTCTGGATCAACAAGACACTGTGGTGTCAGTACTGACGAGGCACCAAAGACCCTCTGGTCACAATAATTTAAACCAACATCATAGTGGCAGATTATTGCACAGATACAATACAAGAAGTGCACACTTAGAACCTCCAAAAGTTAGCAGCTTGAAAAAGAGATACATTCTGCAAACCTCAGGCACAGATACTATCTTCAACAAGACAATTTGCTGTAAACAGCAGATTAAAAGTTTTTACTACTTAATAGCTGACAAATAAAATTTTTTTGACCATCTTAAGTAATAAGTAATATTTAAAATTCTTGGTATGCTTATGTACTTACTCTCCAATCAAATATGCACAGTTGATCTCTCTCGCTAACTGCAATCTGTGTGAATAAATGAAAAAGCTTATAACTGCTTGTATTTGGTGCAGTTGGTATATTTCAATGTTTTTTTTATTGTAAAAGGAAACATTATAAAATATTCATGTATAATATCTTTGTTTATTGTACTGTATACAATATAAACTGTTTTATTGTGATGGGTATGTATGTGTGAGTGAGTGGCAAAATTCTGTTCTCCCAATCTGAAGCTTAATAACTCCTGTACCTTTTGATGAAATTTCTGAAATTTTGTAGTTTGTGTATTAGGGACATTGATGCTATTAAACTTTGGTGGTTAAAAATCAAGGGCATGGGGAGATAGAGGGGATCATGTGTCATATCTCAAGTGTTGTTGGACTTAATGGAGATTTTACTCATTATTATCATTTACAATTTTGTTTTCATAAAACTCTCAAAATTAAACTTTTGCCATTTTATAATAATAATATAAAAAGTTCTTAGAATAAAATCTCATAATAGATGGCACCACATCAATGGCATAGTGAACATAACTGGCACCTGGGACACAACACTATATTGGTGCACCCCTCCCCCTTCCAGAAACAAATCTTGTTTGTCTTGGAGACCATTTGGTGCCCCTCTGCGAGTGGCACCTGGGGCATAATAAGACCCCTTGCCCCCCTTGCTACGCTAGTGGGTCTTCTTTCCATACTCCTTGATATCTCTGTCTTCTCCTTCCCAGCTCTTCTCCTCAAATGACGATTTTTCCCCTTTCCTCTCGTGCCAGTCCCCTTTGACCAATCCAGTGTCACCCCCTATTCTCTAGTGACCCATCGGACCATTGGGTCAACCAATTTATGGTGAGGTCAACAGAACAAACGACGGAAGTGAAATTTATGAAGGGAAAATGGTGGAAGAAAGAGAAAAAGAGAGAAAAAAAAAACAAGGCCTAACAAGCCACACACTGACAATTAGATAACAAATCATTTAGCTTCAATAATGCTTGCTCACTTGGGAGTATTTAAATCAGAATCACAAATCACATGTAAACAAAATAAACAACTGCACGAGAAGTATCGAATGTGAACGAGCTAGTGCACTGCCTGTGCACACCACTCATTCCATCTTGCTCATTCGCAAAGCGCGGTCATGATCAAGATTGTTTGATATGAATTGGTTTATTTTAATTTTTAAATTTAATAATTGGCGATTTTGCGCCCTCCTTTGAAAAGTGCCCAGGGCACATGACCTACTTGCCCCAACCTAGCTACGCCTCTGCACCACATACACTTTTAAAGTTTGCATGGGAAAATTATGTAACTTGTTGCTGGATTTTCTATATTATAGATATGTTTAATATAGAATTTAAATAACAATATATGCATTTCTTTAATGACACAGTATAGCTTAAATGCATTATGTTATATCATTTATGTTATAAATATTAACAAAAACTTTTAAATCAGCAATTATCAAACATTTTCAAAAACTTATGTTTTTGGCTATTTTTAATACCTTTTATTGGGATTTTCTAATTTATATTCCATTATCATTTAAAACTGTACCATTTTATAGAACAATCTGATGAAGGCTATTAAAAGTAGTCAAAAACAGTAGATATGCATTAATAATTATTGATTTTTAACAATTTTTTGGTGCTTTGTTTGTTAATCAGTTATGTAAGGTTACATAATTAACAACTTATTTTACCTTGAGGAATCTGTAAGACAGCAAGCGTAAATCCTGCAATTATATCACTGAAAATATATTGTTTAAATGGATATTTAGGCAGCCAAACTAAAATAGGAAATAATGAATATATACATGAAATAGGACTGCATCTGCAACATTTGGCAATCTAAAAAATAGAAATAATAATTAAGACAAAATTTTAGATTAAAAGTATAAGTTATTGAAATTCTATTTAAATATTTTTAACATAAAATGTACAACAAAAGATATATCTTTGAAATAAATATTAATAAAATTAAAAATGATTATAAAATGATGAAATAATTATGATGAAAATAAAATCTAGAATAAATAAAATTTAGATCTTTAGTTTGAGTATTTATTGTATTCATTTCATTTTTTAATTCATTTGGTTATTATTAAATATGGAAGAAATAAGCCCAAATAAGCAAATTATTATAACCTCAAAAGATCTATTATGCAAACTCTACTAATTTAATTTTACTAAAGTTAATTTCATTAACAAATCCTAAAAATATACATTTGTTGAGAAAAATTTATGTATTTCTGTAATGTACAGTACTTCATTAGAAAATAGAATTTGAACATTATAGAAATATGTCTTTTTTAGTATTAAACACAAGATCATGTTATTAATCAAACACATGGCCTCTTTTCCATCTTTATTTAATTTATTTTGACAAATTTTTAATATTGATGTAAAAAAGAAACTGATTTCTCATGAATTCCATATACTGTAAAGATGTATTTTATGAAATATTTAAATATTTTTACTTATTTTAAATAGATAATTATTACTGTACCTGTTTTACTACAGATTCTCTCTGTTTATGTGGTTTACCATATTTCTTACTTATTTCTTCTTCATCAAAAATATTTCGTTTAATAGAAATACAACTTTGCACAGATTCTGTACTATGCCGTTTACTAAACTTTTGGTTTTTTGCTTCTGCAGAGTACAATTTTATGTCTGCATTGTTTTCTTCAATACTAAGTGCAAGATTGTCAAAATATACTTTTCCACTTTGAAAATTATTTTCATTTTTATTCATGTCTTCACAAGCCATATAAATTTTATGCTCTGAATCATTTGGAATTTCCATATTACTATTATACTGAGGTGGACTACTGAAACTGAAACTACCATATCTAGTGGTTTTGCAAACATCTTCTGAATGTTGTTCATCTGCTGTCAAATTTATTTTATTTTCGTCATTTGCAGAAAAAGAATTTCTTGATCTAGTAGATGATAATTTCTCTTCTTCATCTTGGCTATTTCCTTTAATTTCTATAAAGAAAAAAATATTCAAAAATATTAGCTTCTAAAGATTTATTATAAAAATAATAAATACTATTACAAATAATTCTGTGCAAATACTATACAAATAATTTTATTTTGTGATTCATGCAACAAAAATAAATATTATGGAAAAACAGGAATTCAATTATTGTTCTGCCATTGCATAATGCTGTTTGATTAAATAACATTTAAATTATTAATTATAAATTATTATTTGTCATAAAATATTTCAATATTAAATTTTTAGATAATAATTAATAAATTTTAAATTAAAACTATTAATTTAATAATAAGCATCATATTTCTGAAGCAAATTAAAATTGGAAATTAGCAATAATAAATAAACTGATTAGTTACTAATTTATATATGTCATTGCTTAAAATGGATAAACAGAGCTGCATAAGAACAAAAAAATTTAAAACATCAAAAATTAATTCAAAACTTTGGCTTGACAGATTAATGATATTACTAAAAGTGCAAATATTACTAACATTACTTACTAGTCTTTTCAGTCTTATAGTATAAAATGTTCATTTAATAAATTCTTCCAGTTAAAGTTAGATTATAATTAAATTTAAAAATTTCGGAAATTCAATATACAAAATTCTGGAAAATATAGAAGTTTCTCTTAATTTAAACAATAATCATTTCTGAATTATCCAAAATATATTTGACATTTTGACCTCCAAACAAATTGTTATAAAACTTCAGGATTAACATCTAAAGTAAAAGAATAATGCAGTATCATTGTAGGCTATTGTCAATTTTATGAATTAGCATTTTTATAACACTTCATTTTTTATAGATTTATTCTAAATGATGCTGAAAAATGGCATAAACAAAGTATATTGGATTAAAAAGTATTATTAAATGTATATATTTTTTAGTAATCTGTAACCAGCTTTTATATAATCTAATATCTAATTTATATTTAAATACTTTCACATGTTACATATTTAAAACATTTATTCCTGGATCTACATTTTAAAATTATTTTAAAACCATCAAATTTTAATATTTCTTAAAGCAGCAAATTGAAGCAAATAAATATAATTGTCACCTGGAATATCATGGAATAGTTATAGATTGATAGAATTAACTGTCACATTTCTGGCACCAATATAGCTCTTTCACACAACCAGATAAAGTCTTTTTAGTGAAAACTGAAGTTAGTAAATACCTTATTTATTAATTCATTAACACTTTGGACTACTGTACTAATTTTAGATATAATGACTTTATTGTCAAAATCTACAGGAAATTTTCCTTCAAGTTGTAGCAAATTCTGAGCAAATATATCTGAACTATAGTCACAATAAATTGTTGCTTACATGTTAGTGGTAAGCTTAAAGATTATAACATTGTGCCACAAACAGGAAGATTTGAGACATGCTTGAATTTCATCAGTTTTGGTTCTTTTAGGTATAACTGGCAGGATTTGGCAAAAATCTCCAAAGAAGACAACAGTTACACTGCCCATTAGTGTTTTGTTATTTCTGACATCTTGTATAGTTTTATTCAAGGCTTCCAATACCCGTATTCATTTCATTTTTTAATTCATTTGGTTATTATTAAATATGGAAGAAATAAGCCCAAATAAGCAAATTATTATAACCTCAAAAGATCTATTATGCAAACTCTACTAATTTAATTTTACTAAAGTTAATTTCATTAACAAATCCTAAAAATATACATTTGTTGAGAAAAATTTATGTATTTCTGTAATGTACAGTACTTCATTAGAAAATAGAATTTGAACATTATAGAAATATGTCTTTTTTAGTATTAAACACAAGATCATGTTATTAATCAAACACATGGCCTCTTTTCCATCTTTATTTAATTTATTTTGACAAATTTTTAATATTGATGTAAAAAAGAAACTGATTTCTCATGAATTCCATATACTGTAAAGATGTATTTTATGAAATATTTAAATATTTTTACTTATTTTAAATAGATAATTATTACTGTACCTGTTTTACTACAGATTCTCTCTGTTTATGTGGTTTACCATATTTCTTACTTATTTCTTCTTCATCAAAAATATTTCGTTTAATAGAAATACAACTTTGCACAGATTCTGTACTATGCCGTTTACTAAACTTTTGGTTTTTTGCTTCTGCAGAGTACAATTTTATGTCTGCATTGTTTTCTTCAATACTAAGTGCAAGATTGTCAAAATATACTTTTCCACTTTGAAAATTATTTTCATTTTTATTCATGTCTTCACAAGCCATATAAATTTTATGCTCTGAATCATTTGGAATTTCCATATTACTATTATACTGAGGTGGACTACTGAAACTGAAACTACCATATCTAGTGGTTTTGCAAACATCTTCTGAATGTTGTTCATCTGCTGTCAAATTTATTTTATTTTCGTCATTTGCAGAAAAAGAATTTCTTGATCTAGTAGATGATAATTTCTNGTAAGCTTAAAGATTATAACATTGTGCCACAAACAGGAAGATTTGAGACATGCTTGAATTTCATCAGTTTTGGTTCTTTTAGGTATAACTGGCAGGATTTGGCAAAAATCTCCAAATAAGACAACAGTTACACTGCCCATTAGTGTTTTGTTATTTCTGACATCTTGTATAGTTTTATTCAAGGCTTCCAATACCCTTTTATGGACCATTGTACATTCATCCTGGACTATAAGTTCATATTTTTTTAAATACCTTTCTCATACCTGAATTTTTGATAATATTACAAACAGCTTCATCATTAGTAGCTAAATCAAAAGGAAGTTTGAATGCAGAATGAGCTGTGTATCCTCTAGGCAGCAGTTTAGCACCTAGACCAGAAAAAGCTACAGATAGAGCAATTTTATTTTGTTTGCAAACTTTTGCCAGTAATAAATTTGTGACAAATGTTTTTCCAGTATCACAAGGAACATACAAAAAGTATATACCTCTGTTCTTCTGAGAGATGTTATTCATTATAGTTAAGTAAGCAATTCTTTGATCAGGCAACAACTTTCCTCATTTTCATTTACATATTAATATGATGTTTTTCTTATAAGATTTGTAAGTAAATTGCTGACTCCTGTTCTATTGGTTTATGGAAGACTAAATAATGGTAGTGATACAATTTTATCTTCTATGTCAATTAAAATTCTGTTGTATATTTCATCTGTATAAAATACATCAATATTTGGGTTGGTACGTTGTACTTGGCACATAGTCATATGCCAAATTGTGTTTATATTTGTTCCATAATTCTAAAGGATTTTCTACATTACAAAATTTTAGGAGAATAGCAGGTAAATCTTTTAGCTGCTTTGGGAATTGACTTATGGCTGCTTCTATTAAAGTGGCATCCCATGGACTATCATTTTCTAGCAATCCTTGTTTATAGCATGCCTCTCTAAATGTTGCACAACAATTGCCATCAACTGTTTTAAAATCTTGAAAAGATTTAGGCTTTTTAACTTCATGCAACAATAATCTTAAAAAAATACATTCATGTTGAGTAGGATGAACAGTATAAACTCTGCCCAAAGCATTGTCAAATTTTATACCTTCAATGTCTCTTTCTCTCTTTCTTCTATTCCATTTTTTGTTGCTCCATGTGTAATAAGATGGTAACTGATAATATAATAAGGTTGAGCAAATATATCATCCTGATATAGTTGAAAGTTGTAAGAGTGGTATTTTTAGGATCAAGCATTTGTTGGGTAGCTGTTTCATTAGTTAAAAATAAATGCTGTCCATTTTCTAAATGAACTGTTGATTGCTATACTGCTGGATATCTTTCATGAATGAGAAAGCTGAAAATTCTCCAAAAGTCTTTATTGCTGCTTATGTAACAGCCTTGTTGATAGTGATTTCATCATGTATATTCTGTAGTTGTAGAGCAAACATAGTTGCATCTGATCCCTTGTTTATTTGATAGATTTGACAGAATTACAAAATTCTACATTTATGTGAGCATTAAATGTTTTAATTAACAGAAGGCAATAAGGAACTATCTATCTGTTAACAATTTCATAAAGTCCAATTCCCATTGTAAAACCTCCATCATTGGGTTTTCTTTTTCGATATAAGGAATAAGTCACATCTTCTCCAGTCTGAGTGTCTTTTATAAATTGTTTTGGATTTTGTACATTTATTGTCTTTCATACAAGTTGAATAAAAATTCAGAAACCACAAGGACCATGCACCATTTGAGTTTGAATTATTTGACAGAGTTCTTTGCATTAGAGTCTGGAAGTTCAAACAAGATAACGGAATCAATTTGATCAGCCAAATCAAAATATGAGCATGAGGCAGTCCCCTTTTTTGCCATTCGATAGTGTACAGTACATATGGCAATAATAAAGAAAACTTAAGTACGAATCCGTCTTATTTGACGTCGATGTAACATTTTTGGTCATACGTATACGGCAAAAAATGTTACATTGACGACAAATAAAACGAATTCGTATTTACTTAAGGTTTCTTCATTATGAACTGTATTTTAGAATATTTAAAGTCTTCGGAAAACGAAGAACAATTGAAAGCATTGAGCAGCAAACGACGTAGAATCAGACGAATTCACATTCGGTCTCCACTGTTTAAAAAGTTATAACTAACACGTGTACATGACGTCTTCAAAGGAGGCGACACATGTTAGCATGTCTCAGGGTACAGTACGTTCATAAAGTCGAACGAGTTAAACGAGAATGACGTCATCGTTATTCTTATTTCGTTAGACTTTTCGACCGATTCGTTTATAACTAAATGGCTGTTTCTAAAATCGAAGATATGAATGTTGCTAGTGCAGCCTTATCCGAAATATTTTTCTTAGATTGCTTCGGGTGGACAGTTATTTCTATCATTTCACCTTTTAATTCACAGTTTAAATACTCGAGTAGATTTAGATACATCGATATCGTCGGGCACCATTTTCTTAACGAAGTGAACTAACTCTTTCCTTCGTGAACTTCGTTAGAGTTTCGTTCGAAACGTCATCACCGCAGAGCGTGCTCACTGAGCGAGACTACTACTATTAGAACAATTCGTTACTAACGCTTTTAACTCGTTCGACTTTACGAACGTGCCCTCAGTTTGACACCTTTTACCGTCAAAAATCACAACTTTTAATGTAAATCTCTTGGGTTGTATTAGGCTATAATGACGCGGTTAGTTTTATTAATTTTTCGCCAATAGATGGCGCTACGTGTAAATCAGCAAATCAATTGATTGATTTACAAAATCCAATAGATAATTGGGGTGATATGTTGACATTATATAAGTTAGAAGTATGTAAACGCAACTGCCGAGTTTCATAGCAATTGGTCGAATGACCGAGGAGTGTATAGCGAACAAACAAACATACAAACATCATTTATATACAGTACAGTATATAGATAAATATCCTATGTATACTGTTTGTAATGCTTATGCAGAGGAGTTTTAAAAGAATGGGAGTTAAAAAATATTGTTTTCATAATATAGTTTATTAATTTTTACAATATAGGATAGTATATATATAGTGGCCGAGTGGTCAAGGTGGCAGCCTACCGCTCTGGGGGAGGGGTTCGAAGCCGGACGGGTCAAAAAATCCCCAGGAATTTTTCGGTGTTGGTCCGTTCTGATATGTCCAGCCTCTCACCACCCAGTCGCCTTATTGTGGACGTGGATGAACCCATAATGGGCCTGCTAAAATAGAGGCCCTCTTAGTGCCCACAGGACAGAAAGAGTTAACATTTTGGTACATTTCCCAAAGAAACACACCTGACGTTGACATCCACGTCTCTCATGTGTTCTTCATCCTTATTTTTCCCGTCAATATCGTATTAAAATTATATGCAATGTTTGATATTAACAAAATAAAAGCAATTCGTTCTCACTATAATCACATTAGCGAGGTTGCGGCCGAAGTTTCATCTCTAAAACGTGAACGTCGAACGTCGAGCGCCTCTTACAAGACAGCTGTGTTCGACGTTCACGTTTTAGAGATGAAAACTTAGGCCGCAACCTCGCTATTAAGTTGTGTAAAATTTAAATTTTATGTTAGTTATAAAACTTATTAAATCATTACATTAATATCTTTTAATTTTAAATTGCTTTCAAGTTTTATATCTTTGTTGGGCTGCAATTTGAAAAAATTGTAAATCTGTAAATTCTCACGTCTATATGTCTGTCTTTCCCTAATCTCGAGAAAGGTGTTAGATAAATGAAATTCATGATCAGATATGGAAAGCTTAGGGGCAGGAGGCCCCGTATATATGCGAACTTCTGATACAAACTGGAAATCATGTTATTTCAATGCAAAATTATCCCCCGAAAGAAGTTAGATAGATGACCGGCACGACTCTATTGTTAAAGAAAAAGTATGATGTGCAGGGGTAAGACACTACAATACTAATCTGAGATGGAGAGCATATATTTTAAATGAAATAAATTAAAAATGTAGCCTGACATTGTGAGGATGTTTACAACACAGGAACCAACCGGATTAAATATCAAACGAACAGCCAGATTCTTTAGCGGACTACTTAAGGCTAAGTAATTTGGCTAGAGATGGTAAAGCTCTTGATATAAAGTACCAAGCTAACATCATCTACTATTATAGCCGCCATTTTGGACCGAAGTCGTCGCTTTATACTTTTAGCAGAGTAGACAGAAACATGGAAGAATGGAAGGAACTTAAGGAAAATGATGTAACCATATGATTATTTGTACTTTTGATTGGGCGAAATGTATATATACCGATGTTAAATTAAGTTCAATTTTTGTAATTAAAATTATAATGATCAATTTTTAATATACAAAAATTGTCGAATTTATGATTGATGTTATTACATCGACCTTCGCTAAACAGCTCGTTTTTCATTGGCTATGACCACCATTATCTATTGTAAATGTTTCTACCAATGTAACTTATAGAGGAGAGGAGGGTATTATGGAATACTATTTACATTTCTAAAAATAACTTTACTGGTTTTTGAATAAAAATCCCAAAATCATCATGAGTACATACTATAACTAATTGTAATGAATTGTCACTAGTAAAAAAATGCTATTTATTTTGTTGTTATAAAAAAAAAATGTTTTAAAAAAACTCACAAATGGAGGGTAATATGGAATAGTCGGGAAATATGGAATAGATGTTTTAAACTATTGAAAAACTAATTAGACTTCATAAAACATAGTTATTCTTAACTATAAAAACCACATTTTTAAGATTACCTGCTTAGAGTCTATTTGCAAAAGTCACAGATATAATTTTCTTTCTCTGCTCTGGTACAATCAAGATGAGCCCACAGAGAACAGCTGAAGCATTAAATCCAAATTTTCCCTCATTCATCTTCGGAGAATTTTCCTTTACAGAAGATACGTTCAGCGTCTTCGTTTTCAGGTTCTTTAGTTGATGGCATGAAGTCCATTACAGATAGTACATCAGAATGGAACGACTCATCGCTGCTAACACAAGTCATCTCTAGTAGGTTTAGGTCTAGAAGGTCGGTCTAAGTTTAATTTCTTAACAGGTGGTCTTTGAATGTTCGGTTTCTTTTGTTGTTTTGAATCTTCTGGTTCCTTCTTTTTGTCCTTTTCTTTCAGTTTATCCATTTATCCTAGTATTCCATAATACCCAACACGCCATCTTGGAAAATGAACCTTTAAACTGATGGATAAAACATTGTCAGCTAAAAAACGACAACAGCATAACAAACTACAATTTTTTTAGTGTACAATTCTTTTCTTATGCTTAACATCAATGTTCAAGTCACATGTGTACTAGTAAGTTAAAATGTTTGAAAACTTGTCTGCAAAAACTCTTGAAAATCACAAAACACACTGTTCTGTAGCGAGTGGAACGACGACAACAAGCGGTTAACTCTCACTGCACTGCATTGTGGGAGTATTTCTTGAGTAGTTCATGGTATTCCCACATAATAGAAGCAACAAACAGAGCGGAAACCTCGGTATTCCATATTACCCGACTATTCCATAATACCCTCCTCTCTTCTATATTATTTAAGTAGTGTATATGTTATGGACAAAGTGATTAATCGGACATTATTCATAATGCCCGGTCATTATGAATAATGTCCGAAAAAGACCAAAAAGGGCGCGCAGTGTGATAAATATTCATTAATTTATCAAATTGACCGGTCATTATGAATACTGCTATCACGTAGTCGGGCAAAGTGATAATAATACGTTGAAAAGTGGTCATCCGACATACGCTAGCCAATTGGCACTCTGAGTTGCTGATTGTATCGTGTTGAGTTGTGTATTGCGTTTAGTACTGAATTTTAAATTGTGCGACATTTTAATTTGATTAAAAAAAACTCTACTTATTTCATTTATAAATATTTATTTTTTGTGAATTATTTCAAAGTATTTAAAAAAAACATGTAATGTTTTAAAACTAAGTACTATTGATATTAACTATATTAATTAAATGGTAAAATTTTACCTATGTGCACCGTAATGGCGGCGGTCGCAACTGTTTGTGCTCCCAACAGATTCCTCCCGGAGGGAAGCCGCCGGCAGGCCGCCAATTTGTTAACGTCACTAGATATTGATACATACTAGTTATTGACACGTGTGTTCAAGAACTACATGAATCAATATCTAGTGACGTTAAACAATACGCGGCCTGCTGGCAGCAGCCCTCCTCTAGGAATCCATCAAAAGCACAAACAGACGCGACCGCCCCAAATTCGGTACAATACACAACACGCACGCTCAACTCAGACGCGAGTGCTGATTGGCTAGCATATTTTGGATGATCACTCTTTGACGCATTATTATCACTTTGCCCGACTAGATGATAGCAGTATTCATAATGACCGGTCAATTTGATAAATTATTGAAATTTATTACTATGCCCGATTTTGTTGGTCATTATTCATAATGACCGGGCATTATGAATAATGCCCATATTAATCACTTTGTCCATAACATATATATTTTAACTCTTTCTGCATAATGTGTGTGGAAAGAAATCTAAATGTAACTTTCAATAAATACCATTAACTGAAATGTTTTTCTATTAGGCGTAATTGTTTAAATATCCTAACTAAAAAATCGTTTCATTAGGCTACATAAAAAAATCACGGATTAAAATAAAATAACAAAATGGTAAAGCTTGTCACCTGATCCTGTTTTGACCTCATTCGGTTACTTGAAACGTCGGTAAACTCAACAATAACGAAAAAATATAGAACACAAAAGAGAATATAGAGTTAACATATCAGTAAATAAAAGGAAAATGCTTAAAACTATTAAAAATTTTGATGAAAATTCTATTGGAATACTCGTAAATTCTTTAGAGCTTTTCCATTATAGTTGATAGCAAATGTCTCATCATGCCAAGAATATATTGACCCGCACACAAAAACCACAAGTAGGCTACTGAACACATGATGATATAGAAGAACAATTGAACAAATTAATCATTTTGAGAGAGAAAGAGCATTGCATTGCATCGAGCAAAATATAATATATTGAAAACAAAAATAACCAAACTAGGATATTAAAATAATGTATTAAAAATATAACTAAAAAAACTTAATGATGTAAGTAATGAAAGAAATATAAAAGATATCATGTCCTTTTGTCAAACTGGTGACGTTCGTGAAGAATGTCACCATTGAATTCGTTATGATTCAATTAAAACACTTAAAAAAGCCGAAATATAGATGGTGAAAGTCTGTCTTGAGTCATTGTATTTTTTGGTAAGCCAAAGCGCAGTAGCTACAACCATGTAAGAAAATGAAATATATTAAATTTGCTTAATCCTATTACACTCAATTAAATGATTGCCCCTGGAAGTCGGCTTTAATCTTATCGTTGTTTTCACATGCATATAAATTTGTAGTAAAATAAATAATGAGGTTATAATAAAATATTAATTTTAATTAATTCAAAGTACGTTAAAATATGAAAATAATCGCACAATATGTATTTATATTTTAGAAAATACAAGAGAAGCGGCTCTTCCACAGTTTCCATGGACGGCACGCCACTGGTATAATGCCATTTTTTTTATATGTAGGATGAATATCTGCTTTCCCTTGAAAATGGCTCTTGCCATATTTAGAAAAATATAAAAAAGTCAGGTATTGATCAAACACTGGAATTATTATCAATGGAAACATATAATGCTGTAAAATTGACTACTATTTCAACTATAGCATGAATCCGCTACCTATTGAAAGGTGGTTTTCATTGAGTTTTTAACAAGAAAATTTTGTAGTGATAATGTCGAGTTGCTATTTGGATCCATCGAACATGAGTGGAGTAAATGATCAAACAGATGCAGCAAGTACAGCTTATAGTATTTAAGAAAATCTTGAAAACTGATTTCATGGTTATATCAGACACATCAAATGGTTCCTGTTCTGGAAATACTAAAAAATTATTTACACAAAACATACAGCTATCATATAATGAAACAACGATTTCTGAAGCTACGTGTAAAATAGATCATGATCAAAGTTGAAAAATATTTTTGCAGTACTAACTGTTATACTAATTAATTTTCTAAAATATTTTTAATTCAATAATAATTTATTTTCAACACACTTCGTTTTCCTCAAAAATACGAAAAGTAAAGTTTTAGCAATGATAGGTTATCTAGAATGATAGTAGAAGAAAATTCTAATTGTTTACAATATTTCGAAATTCTTTCAACTGTTCAGACAAAATCATCTTCGATGAATTTAATTTAATTAATAAATCTTAAAAATCGGGTTACATTTTAATTAATATATTTTATGTTGTTTCTCTTGGAAGTAGATGAGAATTGTGAAAAGACCATGCCTTTTATTTATCAGCGAAAGAAGATTTTATATAACTTAACTGAAATTATTCTCCCTTTCATAGTGAAAAATGATATACTCAAGTATCCTGCCAATCTTAATAATGTCGAGCATAGAAAGAATTTGTTTACTTTTACTTACTAAATTTATTAAGCCATATTTTAAAAACTTACGCAAAATTTATAGTGATTTACCTGACTGTCACAAATTAAAATGTAAACCGTCAATTTAATTTTAAAACTTTACTACAGTACTTAACTTAAATCCTGATAAGCAAAATGGTATTATAGCCTATATGCATCGTGGCAAAACACATTTCACTACATCGGTTTACAGTTATGACTTAAAGATGTTTTATCATATTTTTTGCAATAAATCTAGGCATTAGAATATGATAGTAAACATTATTATTACTTATTCCAGTAAACAAACATAGTACTTTAAAAATACATTAAATATTTATATATTTTTAAAATGGAAATGTGTAATTTTCAATTTGTTTATATAATATTGATCTTTACTGTGTTAAATGTGTGAGCCCGAGGGTTTTGAGGGCGTAAATTTTCGAGTTTAACATATTTTGACATTAGAGGATGAAAAAAAATTATCGCAAGTTATAACGGAAATAGATCGGATGTCGAATCCTACACATCGACAAGGTAGGAAGGAAGAAAATCAAGTCATCGTCCGTTTGCTAATTAGTCAACTTGCGCGTGCTAATTAGTCGTCATAACGAGTGAACGACCAGTGCCAACGACGATCGTATAAAAACGATCGTTACGGAAAGTTCAGTGCGACCGTCTCCTCAGTGCGACCGTCCCTCCGCGCGATCATCTGGAAGGTCTGAGTACAGTGTCTCACGTCCCGGTCCTGTCCGAGGAGAAGCCAGTAGAAGACATAAGCCTGTGACCAGAGCCGGCCCTACCATAGGGCGAACGGAGCAGCCGCTCCAGGCGCTAAATCCCAGTGGGCGCCTCAGTGGTAAAAAAAATTAAAGGGTATAAATTAGGGGCAACCAAGGGGGCGCCAGAATAGGATCTCGCTCCATCTTAAAACTTGCCTCGGGCCGGCACTGCCTGTGACAGCCAGCCAGCTTCCATAGTCCAGAATGATCATCGCATACCGTCATCCAACATAAGGTATACCTGACGGCAATAATATAACTCTCTCACTCTAGAGCCTTTGTAAACTCTCTCACGCGGCATAGTGAATAGTAGATCGCCGTTATAGACAGATTTATGTGTTATCCGCATTTAAGCCTTAAATCTGTAACTTCCTTATGTAACTTCCTGTAAATTAACTTTAGTTATAGAATAAACCTTTATTTTGTTATTTGTTAAACCTGTCTCCTGTCTCTCCGAGGAAACCTGTCGACTTACCGACGCACTCCCCACTCGTTTTGCCTTCCTAGCCATCCGAACGACTCCGAGATCGGGCTTCACCAGCCTGTGCAGATTAAGTGGTCAGTACGAGATTAACCCCCGACCCACTGCTTATCTCACAAATGTTTTGTTTGTGTAACATTTACAGTTCCATTTGTTTAGATTTTAAATAAACATTAATAAATTCTTTCTTTTTTTTCTTAGTTTATTTCAGCAAATTACCTAAGAATAAATCTGATAAATTCAGAAAAGGAAAAATTTTAATATACAAAACTTTTTGGCCATAAACCAAACACAATCTGAAATGCGTATAATAATCAAACGAATAACATTTTAAAATGGTTTATATTCGTATTGAGATCTGTTGTAAATACAAATAAAATATTGTAATAATAATGTAGTACGATTAACAAACTTAAATAAAGTTTGGAAGAAATAACTTATTAATTGAAATAACTTATCAACTGCCTTGACGTAAAAATGAAATCTATAAATGTAGAGGACGTGGTTGCTGTATCATCAAATGCAGTGTGTAGCGTCTTTGTAATCCAAAAAGATAATTGGTAGACGAACGAACAGCAATTGGTTAGAAAACGTTACGTTTTATTTAAAAATTTCTAATTCAGCCAACCCGAAATGCATCTGAATTAGAAATTTTTAAATAAAACGTAACGTTTTCTAACCAATTGCTGTTCGTTCGTCTACCAATTATCTTTTTGAATTACAAAGACGCTACACACTGCAGAAATCTATAAACTTAACATTACTTATAAATTGTCTTCAGTTATTGCGATTTGTGTACGGAGACGTTAAAAATCTTTATTAAATTGAAACTTAAATATTATTTGACAGTTTAAACCCTTTATATATAATGTAACGAACCGCTAGGAGTATCGGTAAATTAATTTAAATACTGTATCTTTGTTTTTAAGTAAATAGTTCATAAGAGTTTTTCATAAATACAGGTATACCTCGCCTTACGTCGGTAATTGGTTCCAGGTGAACGACTTAAGTCGAAAAACGACGTAAGTCGAGGTATACCTGTATATAAAATAATAATAATCACAATTCATTCAAACTATTTTTAATTTAAAGAATATGTTTTATTTTCTAAAAGTAGTTTTAGTTTTTCATTGAAAACGTACGGTGCCAAATTCAACTGTTTGGAACATTGACCTCTGAAGGAGAAAATCCGAAACTAAAAGCGAAGGTTATTCTCTATAAAGTACTATGCTATTCTCTATAGACGCTAAGCCATGCCATAGTATATGTAGGCTACGTTATTAATTAGCCTTAAGTAGCCCGATAAAGAATCCAACTGTTCGTTGATATTCTTTGATAACTTAAAAAAACAAAATTTTATACCGTATTAAGATAAAATAAACTTAAATGTTCCATACTTTAAAATTTCTAATTATATTTTTATGTTTAAAGCCAAACTTTTTGGGAAGAAAAATACAATTTTTAGTATAACAATTTCATGTAGAACATAAACATATAAATTAAGCATATAAACATATAAATTTCGAATTTCTAATTAAAACCAAGGTGAAATTATTTTTATATGATAAAAATGCCGTTATATGAAGAACTTATTTTACATTCAGATTCATTAATACATACAGATTTATTTTAAAAACCTTTGTAATTAAATACATGTATACGTTATCGTAAAAAAACGTAAATAAACAGAAAACACGAAACATTTTTTTATTCTACTGTACTTTTCTCCGATTCAATTGTAAGCTTAAGCTTAACATAGAGATGTAATTTAATCGGAAACAAGGCAGATTTTAGAAACCTGGTATCTAATACCTGTATCTAAAACTATCACTTTTCAATGTAGGATATCAGGTTTATACGCCGAGTACCATTAAATGAATCAAAAATAAATTCAGGTTAAAATAGTTTAAATAATGAATATATTTAGGTAATATTATACTATAATTACAATTATATTTTATTATATTAATGTAGTATAATACTTTTTAATTTTACCAATTAAAATTTGCATATACAGTACTTATATTTTCGACGATTAAAAAATTTTATAGGATATTTTAATTACAGTCTATACTAATTTATTTTAGTATTTACTTTATACACTAATAAAAATTAGTAACTTATATATATACAAATTAAATATAAAAACAAATTAATATTTACTAAGTTATAAATTAATTGTTTATCATATATTAAAAATGTTTCAAATAAGAAAATTGTTTTCGATATTTAATTTATTGACACAAATCCAAAATATTATCAAGTAATTTACAGGTTATAAATTTATGCTTGACAAAATGTAGATATTTATATCGAAAATAGTACTGGTATATGCAAGACTTCTGTTGTCGATAACAAACTTCATTGTATTGTATAATGATAACTTGTTAAAACAATATACATTTCTTAAAGTAAAGCTTAAATTACTAGAAAGTAATATTAAGATACTTAATTCGAAACATATTCCTGAACGTGTCCATTCTCTCCACAGACAGCTACTGAAAATCAACACAATTGCAGGCACTTATGTTAAGAGATAACAGATGTTTATCTAATTTATAAAAAAGTTTTATAATAGGCCATAGATGTTTTCATTGCGCGAAGCAGACGTATTATAAATAGGTATATGAAACATAAATTAATATAAATTTTCTATCACTGTTCGTTGCGTTATGTTACTATTTCAATATATATAATTGTAGATACAATATAAACTTTAAAATAATTTTAACAATGTATTCAATAGTTATATTATTCTGATAATATTAAACCAACTGACTATATAAGCATGATTATATCATTGAAAACATCTTAATGTTCATTTAGTATATAGGCCTATGTAGATGTCAATGAACATTCTAGGAAAATATTTCGAGTAGTAATTTCTTAATAATCTATCAGAAATTTTGCAATGAGAAAACTGTTTATATAAATTTTATCAATGCCGATAAAAGAATTAATGTGGAGAAATCATTATATACAAATAAAGTATAGATAATTTAGATATTTAAAACTGAATTGAATGTAAAATTATGCATTTTTTTATTTTTTACAGGTTTTAGCTTTGCCTGACTGTATTTTATTACTATTTTCCATTTGCAGATATTTTTTTCTATGATAAATTTGAATATTTTTATTCATTTGTTTGCTCAATTTTCAGATTATCTGTATTTCTAAATTGTTTAGGCAACGTTCATTGTGAAATATTTTTATTTATGAGCGTATTGTTTTTTCAACTGATAATTAATAAACGTAATATGTTTGTTTTTATCAATTCAATACACAATTTACTAATTTAAACAAATTTATATAAAAAGCGTATTATACTAAACAATGAACAATAATAATTAGTTAATTATAATAAATAATATTTAATATTCATTAAATATTAACAATAATAAATAAAAAAATAAGCATAAACTTGTCTATATATAATACAAAGTTTTATCAATATTTTACATATAACATGGGTTCTTTAATATTTTATACTAGTATATAGTATTTGCTGGCGTATAAGAAGCACCCCATTTCAAGACACTATTTTTTGGAAAAAAGTGCGTCTTATATGCCAGTAAAGACAGTATTATTATTATTATTATTATTAATTTTAGTTATGAAAATTACATAAATATAAAATATATGGTTTACTTTTAAGAGAAATATGGATTGGCCCGTATATGACCCGCCGAGCCCGTGATAATTTCAACTAAAATTACTATTTTAAAGAAATCTTTGATTGAGTATTTTGTGACAAATTCAAATTTTTATGAATGCTTACTTAATGAATTATTTTTTAAACAGATAATTTAACGCAGTTTAGGGTTATTTAAATGGATCATAACCTGCCCTTATCAAAATTAATGTTCCTCTGCATCATATAATGATATATAATTATATTACTTTTGTCTAATTAGTCGTATGACTACTTTTATTATCTGAGATTAGAGTGTTAACTGCTAGTTATATAGTGCAGTTATTTATTTATAATATTACAATCATTTATGTCATATCACATATTTTTTACAGGATCACTTTAAATTAATCTATCATCGTGTTTCATTTTCGATAAGAGAACCTCTAATTTTAGACTAATTATCGGGTGTTGAAGTCCTAAATTTTGTCTTGACAGAAAATAAATTATAATATTTATTTATGGTAAGTTATGAAAATATTATTCATGACATTAATGACTGATGGTCGAGGATACACAATAACGATTCCAATTATATTCATTGAAGAAAAAAGTTACACTTCAAGGAGTCGATGGGAATTGGAATCGATTAAAATTTCATTAGAGCGAACGTAAAGACGATCTTGGCAAAGGGTCAGTTTTCTTTAGAACAACGGAACAATTTAAAGAAACTTAGTATCGCGTGGGACTTCCTCTTGCTCGGATTCATGCAGCGATACGGTCGGACGAAAAGACATTTAGATACTATACGCTATCCTGCAACAGATTTGGCCACAAATGTCATTTCTAATCTATTTTGACAAATTTTCATTATCATTAAAATAACTTTTTAACCGCTCCGAGTATCCGTAAAGAAAAGTTTTTATATCGAATAGTTAGTCGATCGTGCAACCTCCATATTTTCAAATAAACACATCATTATGAGTCGTATTGTACACGTCAAGTAATTCTTTAAACCCAGTGATCCGCACTACAGTTTAGCCGAAAACTTTGAAATTTTTTTGTTTTGATTTTCTGTGATAAGAACGCGTATCGTTGAATAGAATCGCCATTATTTAAACTATGTGGAGAGGAGCGTTTTAATCGAAAGCGACAGATATAGGCACTAACGCTCAGAGACGATCCTAGGTAAAATTTAATTTTGAAGCACTAAAAAGAGCGACGGAGGTAAAGGATAGATTGATTTAGATCTACAATACTAGGATATATTTGCTGTATCACGATAGAATTGAGACGGAGCCGAAAAAAGGCGATTATTATACTTGCAAGCCATCGACTTAGCACTTCACATCGATACGGACGTCGATTGCTTTATTCTTGAGTTTCTTTCGTTTTTGGTCCCATTTTCCGTTAAGCGCGCGCAATATTGATTTCCTCCCCCATAAATTCCGTAAGGCGTACTCAATCGTGTTCAGGGAGCTTGGACATTCTCACTTTGATCTACCGTATCGCAAAAACGAAGTCATAGACGCCCTTTTCGTATTATACTTTTCGGATTCATCATTGCAATTAATGGAAAATGACAACATTTCGAAAATAATTTATTTAATAACCTTCAAAAATTTTTGCGGCACACCGCTGCGCCTCTATTTCAAAGAGTCCAGGTATTAAAGTTCTGTACACAATATCAAAGGTGTCTTCTTACCTTAAATAAAAAATTGCAAGGACATATACGACATTTACAGAAAAATATATTTTCTTTGACTATACATACATAGATGAGTCTTAGTCCATTTTTTGTCCCTTCACACGCTTATTCGAGGTTATCGCCTCGTATAGCGTGTGAAAGGACAAAAAATGGACTAACGCTTAGTTTACACTGAGCGCAATTCGCTAGCGAAAGCGAAAAATAGAGCGAATAACCGAGCGAATATATATATTTATATATTGAGCGAATATTTGCTCTGTTTTTCCCTTTTGCTAGCGAATCGCGCTCAGTGTGAACTAAGCTTTTTATTTTTAAATATTAAATATTTTTCTGTAAATGTGTCTTCTTGCCGCTTATAGCTTCTTTTTATTTTAATACGAGTAATAAATCAAAACAAATGTTTCCAAGTTATGTTTAACTTGGAACACAGAGAACGCTAACCAAGGATGTATTTATTTATATAGGAGTACCGGAGCAGACGCAATTGCGGATGCCCTTATAAGGCCCGCACAGACTCTACTATAGTGTTCTTTACTTTAAATTTATACGGTATTTATAAATGTAATCTGCTGTATTTCGTTTCCCGAACCATTCCTTACTTTTCATTCATTTCTCTCTCTTTATTTTTATTAATTTCTTTTGTGGAGGTCCCTGTGCGGGAGTCCATGATGCCTGCCACTAGATTCGGCCCTGCGTCTTACTACAATATGTAAAATTAAATTTATACTAGAACCATAAATATATATGAGGGCAATCCGGAAAGTAATTTCCATTTGGTTATTGAAACATTAATACAGTCAGAAAATTTTATTGTATAGAACTGAAAACTACACATTTTATTTTTCAATATAACCTCTAGTTAAACTGAGATATCTTTTTTTGTTTTTTAAACTCTTTCTACCCTGTGGGCAATAATAGGCACTCTTTTTAGCAAACCCATTATGGGTTCGGCCAGGACCACAATGGGGCAACCGGGTCGTGAGGGACGGGCTGACATATCCGGACGGAGCATCCCCCAAAAATTCCTGGGGATTATTCGACCCGTTCGGATTCGATCCCGGGTCCCCCAGAGCGGTAGGCTGTCGCCTTGACTGCTCGGCCATCCGGCCAACTAAAATACTTGTAGCAATTAACAAGTTTTTGTATTCCATCTTCATAGAATTCTGCCGCCTTGATTGAAACTATGTCCTTATGCTGGACTGCAACTCTGTCATTCTCAAAGCATTATGATGCAAGCCATTTCTTCACATGCATGAAAAGTTTGCAATCGCTAGGCTCAAATCAAGGCTGTAAGGACGGAGATCAAACAATTCCTATTTGAATTGTTGAAGTAGGGCTCGCGGGACATTATGCGGATGGGCATTGTCTTGCAAGAAAACCACCCGAAAGCTCATGCCACGAGGTTTGTTCGGAATGGCTCTCCTTAACTACATAATGTGTAACAATAAATTTCTAAATTGATTGTGTTGCCGCATTTCATAAATTACACTAACAGCACTCCTCCTCTGTTCCAAAAGTCATGCCATGACTTTCCTGGCAGACAGCAATTTTCCGACTTTTTTTTTTTTTTAAACCGAGTGAAAACGGCCATTGATTGATTGATTTTTGTCTGTTTACGTACGAGACACAAGTCTCATCACTCGTAACGATCTAATACAGAAAAGCATCATCATCTCTTGTAATGAATTTAAATTATTTAAAAAATAGATAAACAAAATTATCAAATTTCAAATGTATTATGTAATTGTAGATGCTTGTCTTTTGTTTTACAAACGGACATTAAATAATTACACACTCGAATTTCATTGAATAACAGGGAATATTCAGAAATATGAAACGTATAAAGATTATTGAATGTATAGTCCTTTCAAAATATGTTGACACCTGTCAAACCAGTCTAAAACTCATCAGTAGCCAAGTGGATAAAAACCATCGAATACTGGATCGTGGATTCGAGCCTGATCAACGGCCTGGCACGTGGAGTTTTTCGGGTTTTCTTCACGTCAATAATTATCACCTAAATAGGGGCCAGTTTCCAATAGAAAGTTCTCCCGGGAGACGTTCCCGTCGTTTAGTAACACAGAATTCTTGCTAAGTCTAGTTATGTTGTGATGTTGAACTCCTTTCTAACTACTGCTTGACTCCTTCCGCCGCTAGAATTCTAGCTAATTCAGTCAGCTTCTTTTATCTATGCTAACTTCTACTAGTGACATAATTGTTTTTGTCTCGTCGTACGATTTGCAAGATGGTTGCACGTGTTGGATTAAACATAACCATCATAAAATTATTCTCTCATTCTACAATTGTGAGGCCCCAAAAAACGGGTTGAAATTAAATATTTATTATAAGAAATTTATTAAAACAGAAACTAGAAAAAATCGTCTATTGTTAAAAACCGATCAAAGATCGAATTAGTTGTGTTAGTCATATGAAACCGCGACGAGAGAAAAAAACAACTTTATTGATGTAAACAGAATGTAATAATTTTAAATGATTAATTAATAATTGTAAACAAACGACCTCCAGTAGAGATAGACCTTTGAAAAGTCGTTCATATGCACATAATTAGAACATAGAAATTTGGAAAAGAGGAAAGATTAATGACGAAAAAGGACATCGCGTCCTGTCGTTAAATTTCAAAAACGTCACAGACTAGACAACAATGGTGGAAAATATGAGCGCAAGTTTCAAAGTTCCATCAACATTTTGCAGCCAGAATAACGGATGGTGTCAAGTAGATTCTTCAAGGCGGATCTTTCTCGTGACTCGAAAAGGAATCGTTTTTCGCTTAGAAACAGACGAGGGAGCCAATCAGAAAACAAATTAGAGAACGGAGATTGATATAATCCCCGATCTTCAAGGACAGGGGGACTTCTTCCGTAAACTGTGCTACGGAGTACCTGCACTCCAAAAAAGTCCGAAGCGAAAACTCTCTGTGTGTCGACGCACAGAAGACGAAGAGTCCGCACTAGTGTCCATCGAGAGAGCCGTGCCGCCGACGCCTCCTGACAAGTCTCCTTACCTGCCGCAGCCCCAGGGCCCATCTCCGAGTGACGATAGAAAAACATCCTCGACGTTTAAAACTTACGAACATTTAATTGGTTAAGGAACTTTGTGCATAGTGTAAGTTATTTCCTGTTAATTAAACAGATTTTTGTGAGATTCTTGTCATCTGTGTCTCCTCCGCCACACCCACACGCGTTCGACCCTAGATCATTCTGACGCGGAATTAACGATTTCCCCCCCCGGAAGTCGGCGAACTTACACAATGACTTCGAAATGTAAAATTATCACACGTAGGTATAAGAGATTCCGAATACATTTTAACGGAAGACAGCGGTCCATTTCGTTAATTACAATTAATGATTACTTTATTAATTCAATTATAATTAATGATTGCTTCATTAATTTCAACACGATTTGACGCTGCTTCCATTTGAATAATTGTATTGGTTACTTCATCCTTTTTCGACCAGTTTATTTGCGACAATCATTGCTATCATGATTTTAACTTTGCCCAGTTGTCTAAGAATAATCGTTCAATGATGCTCGGAACATTCTTAGCTCCGTCCACTAAGCTACTCAGAATTCTAACTTAGGTGTTCTGCATTACTGAACACAGCCATGATCTCGATTTTCATCTATCTAACCTCTTTCCCGAGATTAAGAAAGGAAGGACAGACAAACAGCAACCAGACGGAACGACATTCGGAATTTATAGGTGCAATTTTTTCAAATTGTAGCCTAATAAATTTTCTATAAACACGATATTTACGAGAACGTAGTAATAAATTCCCACTTAGTTTATACAATATGTTGCCAAAATTAAACACTATTATCACATAAAAGTAATTATTCTAGCATTTTTACAAGATTTTTTTTTTATTTAAACAAGTTTTATATGAAATCTTTCGGACGTTAAGGTTAGCAACTACGATCATATGCGCAGTATTTAGAACGTAAGGGGCCCTGGACCAGGACCAAGATGGGGCCCCCTTAATGAAACAGAAACAATAGTATATTACAGACATAGGGATGCATTATTTGTTTCCTCCCGTGGAGTATATACGATTTTTCACCTCCCTCGGCCAGGAAGTGGAATTTTCTTTCAGCACAGCAGGAAGAAAGTACCGTTTTCGGTCGGGGTGTGGTGAATAAGAAGTATCAGAAATTTTGTAAGTTGCTTAGTTTTAAGATAATTTTTAACTACGTATAGGAGAAACAAAGTATTTGATATTTTTAATAATGTGTTTATTTTAATTAACCTATTTTTTATTTGTAACTTTCGGATTAGGGGTCCCCACGGCCTAGGGCCCTGCCCTAAAGACAGCACTGCACATGCGTGGTCATCACAACTTGTCTAACACTGATCACTTTTCAAATATCAATAGTAGGCCAGTATTAATTAGTAGTCGTTGACCGTCTTCTCTTTTGGAGAGGTCAACGACTACTTTTGGTCTTATTTGGACTTATTTCAACTCCCTTCAGCAACAGTCCTTTCTATTAGACCAGCGGTATGGTGGCATTTGAATATGAAAATTGCATAATACGAGGTTACCAGCCTGCATAAAATATGATTTAAGTGGTTTTCGAGGATGCCGAGTTTAAATATTTGGTCCCTTTTTCGCGAAATGTGATTGTTTGGCAGATTACCGTTTGATATTCGGCTTCGAATGGTACAGTTTCTTTAGAGTTAACATTAACAAACAAATATAATATCTTAAAAAATTTAAGATATCGTATTTTCAATTGGTGTCTACTTGATCATTGGAAGTGTGCCATTTCGTACCTTCTGAGTATCGCGATACACGTGACAATAGCAGGATAAAATAACAAAACTCTTTACATGGTTTTTATTTAATGTTTGTTATATTATTATAGTGTTTGATTTATATAATTACAAAGGTTATTTTATGTAAGGGTTTATCGCACCGAGTGACCAATATAACACATTTTAAAAACTTTATTCCTGTACTGTGCAAAATTTGATGAATTTTTAAAATTTATTGGATTGAGCACTTGGTGTGATAAACTCCTACGTAAAATTACCTTTGTATATATAAATCAAATACTATAATATAATATGATAAAAGGGTTAGAAGTACGAAATAATCTAATAATCTTAATCTTTGGTGTTGTTATATTTTTGTCCGAATAACGCCGGGAATCATCTGCTAGTAGAATTATAAATATTAGCGACATTTGCGGATAAATAATGTTTAAAACGGAATTAAAATAGTATTTACAAATAGTCTGTTAAAAAAATAAAAGCAATATGTGAGTAAAATTAAATTTTTAAAAGGAATTTCGAATGTTTAGGACCGACTCTGCCCCCACCAGTGGGCGAGTGGTCTCCGTTGCCGCTCGTCGTAGTGGTGACCAGACCCTAAAGACTGGGAGGTTCGTCGTGGGTTCGCGCCACGGTCGGACAGGCTGGCTGCTTGGAGTTTTCCGGGTTTTCTCCTTGCCTATAACGACTGAATAGGAGGCCAGTTCCCCATAAAAGTCCTCCCGGAAGGCATTTATTTCCCGCGCGTACGTATGGCTGTTCGATACAGCCGGCTATTCGGTCGCCTAGCGATCATACACAAGTCTACTCGGAGAAAGAGCCTACATTGAGCTAAAATCTCCATATAAACACCATCGAAGAAGAAGAAAGAAATAGGACCGACTCTGGCTATGCTGGAGCCAAACTTTCGCCACAAAGCAATTACAGCGCTCGAAGTGGCAAAAATATTTATTACCCCACTTTCGTACAGGTTGCCATCTGTACGATAATTATCGTATTTGTATGATTATTTTGGGGGCCGTACGATGCACGATAATGCCTATACGATAACGGGTTTTGTATGATAATTTCAGCAATACGCTTTACTCTCAAAATAACTATTGAGAAAATTTAATTCGCAATCAGCATTTCTCTACACTACTGTACGTATCGCCTTCTCATTAATACTTCGTGTCTTTTTTCTTCGATAGAGGGCTACTAAATTTTCGGATCTTTTGCTTAGATACCACTGTGTATTCCCCATTATATGGCACACCTTTTTCATACTTTTCGAGGCTGCTAACTCCTCTACTTTTAGACCGACTGATAAAATCTCAAATTGATGTACAAAGAAAATTTATACAAATAAACGTTGTTGAAATGCCATTATACTTCTTATTATAGAGTAGTTTCCATCTAGTGAGCTGTCTAGAACCGAGCCTTTTTTGACATAGGACAGCGTTAAATGAAGAGGTCGCAAGCACTTCAGGGTAGACTAAAACTTTTAGAGTCGCAAAAATTTGAAAAAAATTAAGGTTTATACATACACGTATGAAGTAAGTACGGTATATAAAAAAAAAGAAACGTGTTACATATTTATTTGTTAAATATGTAAGACGTTTCGATATGTTAAAATTGTATGAAAAAACGTAAATTTTAGATTATTCCATCCAGAAGTTTGTTTTGCACAATATATTAAGGGGGCCGTGAAAAATTCTCCATTGTAAATAGGGCTTAAAATTTCTTTTTGTTGTAAGAAGGCGGTTTTAGAAAATATTTTAAGAGATTCTAACATAAGGGAACCTAGTTAATATTTCAATAGATAGAGGGCGTAAGTGTAACGGATCGAGATGGCTGTACCATAATTTTAAGTGAAATACGATAATTTCAAGGGGCAGATACAATAATTTTCTCTCGTAAGGTTGCCAACCTTACGAGAGAAAATTACCCTGCTGTCGTAGTATTAAAACTATTGGTAGCTGAAACCAGTATATATAGGCTTACCATAATATTTTCTTCTCAAACCGGGACAATTTTGAGAAAATACTCGCAACAGAAAATTAGCTTACTAGGATAAGTATCTATGATTGAAAAGGCTAAATAAAGTAGTTTGTTAACAAAAACAACGAGTTAAAAGAAATTTTTAATAACTGAACTAAACATATCTTATTATTAATATTTATTTTAAAAATTCTTTGTCGTTTAAATCGGTACATTTAAAATATGGCAATACATTTGAGGAAGTTCCTATTGCTTGCCTTAGGTTTCACACATTTCAAATGATTTTAAATGTTTGATGCTCACCATGAGTTACTGAAAATTATGAAAAGCACAGATCATATTTCACTTTGTCAATACGATCATAGAACTTTTTTTTCAATCATCAATAAACACATGGTTTCTTTTTGGCATTTTAGAGATTAAATGAATTTAATATACCGCGCATTCTTTCATTCAGCAGTGCGCTGAGCAGTTGCTGCCGGAAATGACGTTTTCGCTGTTGACGGTTGAAAACACTTTTGCCGGAGAAAGAGCTATNGACCGGATGGCCGAGCGGTCAAGATGGCAGCCTACCGGTCTGGGGGACCCGGGACCGAATCCGGACGGGCCGACCGGATATGTCGGCCCCGTCCCTCACCACCCGGCTACTCCACGTTCCATTCTTCATTGTTGGCCTGGCCGAACCCATAATGGACTCGCTAAAAGAGGCCCTCTTAGTGCCCACAGGGCGGAAAAAAGCCGTTTTACTTAAATTTCTAAAAAAATAAAATAATGTTGTTATTGGTAATTTTCATTTGATAATAAAAGTGCAGTCGACCTCCCTATAACACTGTTGATTATTCCGTTTTATATGAATTTCATGTTGTATGAGTCACTTAGATTTTACAAATACGTGAGCCGTTCACAGCCCGGCACACGTATTTGTAAATCTAAGTGACTTGTACAACATGGATTTCATATAAAACAGAATTATCAACAGTGTTATAAGGCGGGTCGACTGTAAATTCTAAAATTTTATTATTTTCTAAACAAGAAACTATAGAACTATCCTGTAAGACGATATGTAAATTCATTACGAAAGGTCATTATTGCAGAGCCTATATATATATATATATATATAGGCTCTGCAATAATGACCTTTCGTAATGAATTTACATATCGTCTTACAGGATAGTTCTATAGTTTCTTGTTTAGAAAATAATAAAATTTTAGAATTTACAGTCGACCCGCCTTATAACACTGTTGATAATTCTGTTTTATATGAAATCCATGTTGTACAAGTCACTTAGATTTACAAATACGTGTGCCGGGCTGTGAACGGCTCACGTATTTGTAAAATCTAAGTGACTCATACAACATGAAATTCATATAAAACGGAATAATCAACAGTGTTATAGGGAGGTCGACTGCACTTTTATTATCAAATGAAAATTACCAATAACAACATTATTTTATTTTTTTAGAAATTTAAGTAAAACGGCTTTTTTCCGCCCTGTGGGCACTAAGAGGGCCTCTTTTAGCGAGTCCATTATGGGTTCGGCCAGGCCAACAATGAAGAATGGAACGTGGAGTAGCCGGGTGGTGAGGGACGGGGCCGACATATCCGGTCGGCCCGTCCGGATTCGGTCCCGGGTCCCCCAGACCGGTAGGCTGCCACCTTGACCGCTCGGCCATCCGGTCAAATGAATTACAGTATATTTGTATACTAAGCTAATTATAATATAATTACATACTTTAATAGCTTTCATTTTCTCATATTTAAATAATTAATTATTTATTATTATTATTATTTCATTACGATTTATAAAATATATAAAAGTTTTTTGAAAAATTAATGTATTTTTGGCCTATTTGATCATTAGCCGATATTCATTTCACAGAGATAGAAAATGTATCTTAGATATGCTTTTTTCCTTGAGTGATTAATGAATGAATCGATCGATCTCTCCATCTCTTAAACTTAGTAGACAATTTTTCATGAAATTCTGGAAAAACTTTCTCGATATTCTCAAATTCAAATAATTTATAATCCATAATATAAAGTGTGAAATAATAGAACGATATGAATTATGGAAGTGGTTAAATCAATTTTTAATAATAGTTTTACTATCAATTGTCAAGATGTTTCTTAATTTTTTTTAGAGTATTAGCAAGTTGCCGACCTTAATTAACCCTTAACTGGAATCGTAAATTTTTTAATCATAACTGGTATCATGGGGCTGCGCAGCCCCCAAGCAAAATTTGCCTTTAGAGAGCAAGTTTGAACAATGTGCAGTTTAAAAGTGCATAAATGCTAAATGGAACCCTTCTTNTTACTACTTTACTATTTTAACAACATTAGTCAGTGTAACGTCTTATTTTCTTGTGAGTTATGCTATATTTACCTGTAAATAGGACGCTCTGATTGTGATATTAACATTCTGAATCGAAAAATAATTAATTTTGCATATTGTCGTGATGTGCAATATGTACATATCGTCTTACAGGATAGTTCTATAGTTTCTTGTTTAGAAAATAATAAAATTTTAGAATTTACAGTCGACCCGCCTTATAACACTGTTGATAATTCTGTTTTATATGAAATCCATGTTGTACAAGTCACTTAGATTTACAAATACGTGTGCCGGGCTGTGAACGGCTCACGTATTTGTAAAATCTAAGTGACTCATACAACATGAAATTCATATAAAACGGAATAATCAACAGTGTTATAGGGAGGTCGACTGCACTTTTATTATCAAATGAAAATTACCAATAACAACATTATTTTATTTTTTTAGAAATTTAAGTAAAACGGCTTTTTTCCGCCCTGTGGGCACTAAGAGGGCCTCTTTTAGCGAGTCCATTATGGGTTCGGCCAGGCCAACAATGAAGAATGGAACGTGGAGTAGCCGGGTGGTGAGGGACGGGGCCGACATATCCGGTCGGCCCGTCCGGATTCGGTCCCGGGTCCCCCAGACCGGTAGGCTGCCATCTTGACCGCTCGGCCATCCGGTCAAATGAATTACAGTATATTTGTATACTAAGCTAATTATAATATAATTACATACTTTAATAGCTTTCATTTTCTCATATTTAAATAATTAATTATTTATTATTATTATTATTTCATTACGATTTATAAAATATATAAAAGTTTTTTGAAAAATTAATGTATTTTTGGCCTATTTGATCATTAGCCGATATTCATTTCACAGAGATAGAAAATGTATCTTAGATATGCTTTTTTCCTTGAGTGATTAATGAATGAATCGATCGATCTCTCCATCTCTTAAACTTAGTAGACAATTTTTCATGAAATTCTGGAAAAACTTTCTCGATATTCTCAAATTCAAATAATTTATAATCCATAATATAAAGTGTGAAATAATAGAACGATATGAATTATGGAAGTGGTTAAATCAATTTTTAATAATAGTTTTACTATCAATTGTCAAGATGTTTCTTAATTTTTTTTAGAGTATTAGCAAGTTGCCGACCTTAATTAACCCTTAACTGGAATCGTAAATTTTTTAATCATAACTGGTATCATGGGGCTGCGCAGCCCCCAAGCAAAATTTGCCTTTAGAGAGCAAGTTTGAACAATGTGCAGTTTAAAAGTGCATAAATGCTAAATGGAACCCTTCTTTAGTATAATTAACTTTTATTTATTAATATAATTTTCTTTACTTAATTATTACAAGAGATCACAAAATTGTTACAACTTTTGGTGTATGCTTTTTTAACAATACAAAAATCTACCCTATTGTAAGTTTTTATCAAAGATATTTTTTTTCTTATTCCTAAGAAACTAATCTTATAAAAAAAGTATCTATTATAGCCTCTAACTATCATTTGTTAAAAAACCACAGGTAATATAATCACTTCTATTTTTAAGACTCAGGAACATTTTAACGCAATTACGTAGTTCAGTCTTGAGAGTTATCACATAGTATTTTTGTAGTACTATGCACTTTGCAAATAAATTTCAAACAACTGTTGCACTTAGTAGCATATTTACCATCTTTTTTTCCAGCACAAAATGACAACATACTCTTTTCAGGAGATTTCGGCTTGATCTAGCAATTTGTATATTATCATCATATATTAGCAGTTCGAATGATTCTTTGATAGCCATTTTGAATTTTTGATGCAATGTTGAGATATCTTTGCAAAATAATTGTAAAAATAAAAAAAGCATAAAAAAACATTTCCACAAAAAAAACCAACGTAACTGGTATCGTGGGGGCTGCGCGGCCCCCAGAAGATACGTAGCTCCATCCTGGTAAATGCTACAGGGCCGAACATTTGGCACTCGCTAAGAGTCGCGACGTAATGAGATTACATAAAATGGCAGCTGCGCACGATGCTTAGATTTTTAGAAAATCGTAAAAATATGACGCGTGGGGGCCGCGCGGCCCCCATGATACCAGTTATTAACGCCGACCAACAGCGGTGTCCACGTTGTTAACGTTTTTCGAAAGTTAAAATGGTCAAATTTTAGCACTAAATTTGCTTTAAGTTAGTTAAAATCATCTGTTTCATCAACTATTTCATCAATAAATGAGTTTTATAAACTTCAGAACACCATCCGCATGCGGTTGAAAAAACAATTAATTTAACACTAAATCGGCGGAATAATAAACTCCGTTGTGGTAGGTAAGTTGAGATTGGTGGGAATCCAGAAGAATCCAGAAAAACTAACTCAAAAATTAAAAATATTTGAATAATTAATTATAAGTACTTTTTATTAACACTTACTGGACGGTTGTATTGAGGACGGTCCATTGCCATTGTAAATGTTTATAAAAATAAACATTTATAATGCTTCGAAGTTCGAATAAATAAATTTAACCTTTTGTGTTAATGGGGAGGACTTTAATCCTTGTAGTCCCCGTGGATCTACTCCTTGTTGAGATCAAATATAGTGTTATTATTTATGATCGTCATTACATCAGTAGTTTAAACGGTTTTGAGTTTTGTGTTGAGTTCAAATTTTTACTACTTTATTATTTTAACAACATTAGTCAGTGTAACGTCTTATTTTCTTGTGAGTTATGCTATATTTACCTGTAAATAGGACGCTCTGATTGTGATATTAACATTCTGAATCGAAAAATAATTAATTTTGCATATTGTCGTGATGTGCAATATGTAATAATATTTGCGTATATTAACTGTGATTTTGTGATGACAAGCGTTTTTCTCCAAACCTTATAGCAACTTTCTTTCCGAAAGTTTGGCAATCTGTATTAGCAAAGCTATTTTATTTTCTTATTCATTGGGAGTTCTAATCTCATTTGGATCTTCTGTTCCTTCGTGAGAATTAATTTAAATTTAATTTTTGGCTCGATCCATCAGCGCATTGTGAACAAAATATTCGGTATCCATTCTGCCGATTAAGGGTGAGTTTAATCCGTCAGTATAGATACGGAATGATTACTTTTATTATTAATTGACCTGATTGAACGCCTTGAGCTAGCAGTAATCCTCTCTTTCTTTCTTTGTCTTCTTCTTCTCAGTTTATATGGAAAGTGTAGCTCTATTTAGGCTCTTTCTCCGAATGACGTTATTGATCGCCATGCGACCGACGAGCCAGCCGTATCAGAACGGCCTATACGCACGCGCGGCCGTTCGGCTCGCGTGCGTTTAGGCCGTTATGGCGAGCCAGTCCCCATAAAAGTCAGCCAAGCTTATGGCGAGCCAGTCCCCATAAAAGTCCTCCCCGGAAGGCTAAATGCCTTCCGGGAGGACTTTTATGGGGAACTGGCCTCCTATTTAGTCGTTATTAGCAAGGAGAAAGTTCGGAAAACTCCAAGCAGCCAGCCTGTCCGATCACGGCGTGAACCCACGACCGAGCTTCCCAGTGTTCAGGGTACAAAGACCACTCGGCCACTGGTGGGCCGCTGTAATCCTCTCAATTGACCTGAGTATTTAACTACAGCATAAATACACGGAATTTTTTTTGTAAAAGAAAAAAATGATTCGAGTAAATTGGGAATTAAGAAGTCAAAAAATTAAAATTTATCATGTAATTTTGTAAAAGGTTGGACAAGAAAAGTAACAAAAGAAAGAAAAATATTAAGAGATATTTAGGAAATCTGAAAATTTTTGTATTCATCAGATAAAATAAATAAACAAGCTCACAAGTATGTAAAAAAAGCAATTCAATAAAATGTATGCCGATAAAGTATACCAATAGGAAATCTGTGGAAATAGTCAGAATTACGAATTAGAAAATATGAAATAAAAGCAAACGTACATTTGAAATGAAAGAGAAAAATTGATAAACATCTTACAAATAAGTTCAATGAATCCATGTCGTGTTCATTATCCTACAATATTATATAACATATTGTACACAAATAATAATATTACAGTAATGTGATGGTCGGATGGCCGAGCGGTTAAGATAGCATCTATCCTTAGTAATTTGTAACGCATCGAGAACAGTATTGTGACAATCGAAACTCGTATTTTAGGGCAAACATTGGTAAATTCGAGATAAAATTAATTATTCTTTAATTATCGGATATATATTTCGTAAATGAAGATGCTAACTATACTATTAATTAAAAAAACCATACTCTCAAAAGAATGTATGACTTTTTGTCATTATGAATATATTTATATCTCAGTTTTCTAGACGTATATTTTTTATGTTGCATACAGATGTTTATTCGTGATATTAAAAGTAAGTTCGGATACTTTAGCCTATATATTGGGCTACAATTTGAAAATTGTAGACCTAAGACCAATTGTCGTCTGTTTGTCTCTGTCCTTCCTTAATATCGAAAATGGAGCTGGATAGATGAAAGACGAGACCAGATATGCAAACCTCAGGGCAGGAGACCCCGATTAACTACCGCTTTAACTATTAACTACTGTATACTACTGTATATATGCTCTTCAGATGCAAACCAGAAGTCGTGTTATTTCAATTCAAAAATTTTCCCCCGAAAAGAGTTAGATAGATGATCGGCACGACTCCATTGTTATAGAAAAAGTATGATGTATTGTACAGGAGCAAGACACTACTAATTTGGTGCGGACACCAATTTTTAATAATTTATTTAATTTAAAATATATGCTTTCCACTTCAAATTAGTAGTCTTGCCCCTGTACATCATACTTTTCCTTTAACAATGGAGTCGTGCCGGTCATCTATCTAACACCTTTCAGGAGAAAATTTTTAAATTGAAATAACATGACTTCCAGTTTTTTCGAAAGTTCCAATATCGTTAATTGGGGCCTCCTGCTTCTAAGCTTTCCATATCTGGTCTCATCTTTCATCTATCTAACTCGAGATTAAGGAAAGACAAATAGACAACGGATAGGCTGACGACAGTGGAAACTTATAGGTCTACAATTTTTTCAAATTGCAGCCCAATAAGAAAATGTTTAATGTAGATTCGTCAGAGAATTGATGCTTTTAGGGTTACAAATTGTTTTACAATTTGTAACCCTAAAAGCATCAATTTTAAATAGAAGAGTACAGTAATACCTCGACTTACGCGAACCCGGAGTTACGCGATTTTCAAATCTCGTCGATTCGTCTTTTGTTTGAACGCCACGCAACTCTTGATTACTCGCTCCCCCAACACTATTGTTCAACTTACATGTTCGGATGTGTCACGCAGAATCCACACATAGCTACAATTTATTTTGTGTTATTTATTTCTGTGTTTGTTATATCTACGGAGAATCGAGAGACTATGTGGTGATTTCTTGTAATCGTGAACCGTGAAATGTTCTCGTTAATTTTATCTCGTCTTTCGAATCGAAAGACGAGATAAAATTAACGAGAACATTTATTAGCTTACATACATCCGATTTGGGTTTTACGCAAATTGCGAAATTATACCCCGACTTACGCGGTTATCGCTCGGTCCCACCTATCGCGTAAGTTCGGGGTAAGTACTATAACTGTCCGAAATGCATATTATTGATAAATAAAGTAGAATAGCCAAAAAAGATCTCTCGGTGTCTAAGTGAAAATTTTCGAAAAGGTGTGATAAGTTCTAGAAGCGGACAAGAAGGTTAAAACCATTAAATTTTAAAACAAAGAATGTCTTTGAAATTTGTTCTTGAAAAACGTTGCTAAAGAAAAAAACGCGAAGTGCAAAGACAATAAAAAAAGGTTTATAGTATCACTTCGAAGCGCCAAGCTTATCTTTAACAAAGAGAAACGCTCCAAAAGACACTCATTTCGGGTGCCATACTTTTTACTTGCGCAATATTTTTTACATCTCGTATGTTTTTCTTTGGATACCAATTGTTTCTTTTTACTAATTCGACTAATTAATTTTTTTCACTGCCTTTCTATTGTTTGCGAATTATTTATGACTATTTATTAATATTATTGCTTCTAAAACATAATTTGGTCTTAAAATAGTCAATAGAAAAACAATTAAAAAAAATAAAACCAAGAACAGAATCTAACTGCAACAAACTAACGAGTAAAAGAGGAAGATAAAACTGAAAAATTTAATTAATGGGATTCCAACGGCGGGTGATCCGTCCCGAATATGCCGGGTTCCGACCCTCGCCACTCAGTCGCTCCATTGTGGCCCGGCCGAATGTGCTTGATAAAAAGGTCCTCTTAGTGCCCACAGGGCAAAAGGAAAAAAAAGGAAAAAACACGAAGTATCCATGAAAACAATCAGAATCATCGCATTCAAATGATTGATCCTTCATAAGAAATTATTTATCTTATAGAAATTTTGTTCGAAATTTTTAAAATGATATTCTAAAAAATAGAGAAATGCAAATACCTTTTCCCATAAAGAAAACTAACTTAACGATATAGTTAAAATTACACAGGATAGTCAGATTCAAGAGCTCTTCAACAAAACTGTCTATATTCAACTATCAAGTTAGTAATTATTAAATCAATATTTAAAACATAAAATATTGAATTATTGCATAAAGTTCAATTCAAAAAAGTTTCTAAACAGTCGTTAAGGAAAACGTTAATAATCGATGTTCTTAGTTTTCAAAAGAACACCAGACAGAGCATATGTCACCAGTTCTAACGATAGAGAGATAAATCATTTGAAAGAATAAGAAAAACTTCTTTTCAACATGATTTTTAATAATGCCTAGTTTTAAAATTTTATTAGCGATAATAGTACGTTTAGTAATAGAAATAGTTCCTAGCAATTGTTTGTTTTTTCCATTATAATTATTACGGATTAAAATTATAGTTAAGCAAGGGCCATCCGTTCATTAATTACGTATACAGTTTAAGGGAGCAGAAGAGGTCGAAACAATGTCTACGTGGAATTGTTTAGTGATATTAGTGGCATACGAATTTGTTCTCATAAGCCTATTTAAAAGTCGTTTGAATAAATTACCAGATTAACAAAATATTTTAGAACTTTTTTTGTAATTTCTTCAATATCAGGAGATGTCTACGAACTATACGTAATTAAACGGGAAGTATGTCAAAAGTAAGCCTACATCATTAGACACAACAGGCAGGAGCAGAGGCGAATTTAACGACGGGCGCATAATACCGGTACATAATAATTTTTATTTATTTAAAAATATAGTTAACATTAATTTTTATTTCCCTCTCTCTATTTTTTTAAGGATCCCAATATTTTCTTCTGCGTCCGGCGCCTCAACCGACCTTAATCCGTTTCTGGGCAAGACGGGATCAAAAGTGGTTCAATAACCGCACACATAATTAATAGACGGGTCCATATATGTATTATAAAAGAAATTTTCTTTTAAAACATTTGTTCATGTTTTCTCCTGATAAAATTTTAATTAATTAAGTAAAAATTTCTGTAAGATGATCCGATACTTTGAATTAATTAAAACAGGGATTGTTTGGCCAAAAACTTTTTAAAGTAATAAAAATATAATCCAACAGTCAGTGTAATCGAAGAATAAAAATATAATCGTTTTAATAATGATTTCATCGTTTGCCATTTATCCAAGCAATCCATACGATCGGTAAAATGTTAATTAATCGGTAATGTATTGTCATTATGAAAAATAAAAGCGTAGAAATCCATATTGTTTCATTTAATTGATAACGTACGGTTTAATTTCGTTTAATTTCGTTAAAATCTTATGAAAGATAAAAATGTTGAGCTTTTTTACATCATCAAGTAAATAACGTACCATTACTATTCAGAAAAAAAATTGTTTTTATTAATGTAAAAACGTTTTACATGCATAATTCTAAAAATTTTGTAAATTCTAAATAAGTATAAAATAAATTATAACAAAATAAATAAATATATGAATCTCAAGTTTCCAATTTTGTTTTTTAATAATATATGTCTCTATTTACTTCAAATTCATAATAAATAATTATAAATTTCCATAGCTTACTGTTTTCCACACATTTGTATAAAACTGTTTTATCATTAGAAACAAGCAATAAAATAATTTTTCTACTTCATCATAGCAAATTGAAGTTTTAACATTTTATTTCGTATAAGTTTTCAAATACTGTGTAATAAGCAATAAATAAGTACATAATTGAAATATATTAATATGACATACTTGAATTTTTAACTTAATTCCACTACTTGTAATTTATACAAATATTGGCATTTGATATCAAACGAAATGTCCAGTATATATAATAGAAGGATGTATATTATAGATTAAAATTATGCGAGGCATTTTCAAAATGGAAAAATATACCGGTTACAATAAAGAAATTTCTTAATTGTTCATATTATTTTAATCATTTTTAATATGTCTTTAATAAAAAAAAATTTTTTTAATGTTAAATAAATAGATTTATAAATTATCAAATTTATTAATACCTCAAAATTAATAGAGAAATAATTTATAGAGTTGTTAAAAAACTAACCTTGTTCAGATAGTTCCACCATTTCAATTTCCATGGTTACTAATATAAATGCGATACGATATGAGAACAGATGAGTCTTACACGTGGGTTCTATTAGTATGCATTATAATTTAGTTTCATATTTCTGCCGCTTGGTTGTATCAGGATTGTCTGTGCTGATACATTACTACATTAATGACACTATTTTATTAAACAATACTATGTACTGTACAGTACTACACGAACGTATTGTTTCGTATAGTATATAGTAAGACTTTTATTTATACTTTTAATAAAACATATAAGTCATTTTTCACGATTTATAGATACTGTACGTTTAATAAATCATATATAGTTTGGGCGCTGTCTTATTTAAAATCGTAACGATTTATTTCAATAAGCAAATAACACTTAAAAATAATCTGATCGTACATTAAAACTCATTTATATTGCAAATATTTTTTATTAATTTTATTTCATAATTTTGCTGTAATTACTACAGAAACTTAATCGTAAAACTGTGTGTTAAATTCTTTGGATATTCTCGAAATGTATATTATTCCAATATTGAGTAACTGTGAGTTATCTTATATCGATAATACGAATCAATCATATTTAAATATCTCATTTCAATTTCAGAGCAGTGATTTTTAAACTGGTTCGCAGACACCCGGTGATCCACGAGTACATTTTTTAAAAACGTTTTCAACATCACAACAAAATTCACAAAAAAAAAAGAGTCACATAAAGAAATATGCTTATAAGCGTATTTCTTTATGTGACTCTATTTTTTTAATTTAAAATGTTAAACTTTATTCGTGTTAAATAACATTTTGTTTCTCTTGTATTAAATAAAATACTAGCTAGACGGCCGGATGACCAAGCGGCTGTAATGGTAGTCTACCACTCTGGGGAATTTTTCGGGACGGAAAGTGGTCGTCGAGATGTTGGATTCCTCGTCCGGCTATTCCACTGTGGGCCTAGCCGAACCCCTAACGGGCTTGCTAAAAAGATCTCCTTAGTACCCACATGGCAGAAAATACTAGCTAAAAATCTAAAATAAATTTTGGAACACCACATTTATCTCCCCTTTGTCATAAAATTTAAGAATCACTTACATAGTGAATTTTATAATTATTTAAATTTGATCTAAAGAATGTGAGACATTTGTTGTGCGTCCGCGGGCCAACAAAACTGATCGGCAGATGGATTCACACCCAATCTCCCACAGCGGTTATATGAAACTGTTAACCTACCACTATTGGCATTCGGAATCCAAGTCAGAGCATCATAATTATGAGAGGTAGAACGATTTCGGAAAATTATCATCCATTATTTATACTCGTTTATTCTGTTGAGAGTCAGGTCCTTCCACAATAAGAAAAACTGCGGCATATCATACATATTTAATATGCTAGGGTTTAGTGTTTACAAACTATCCAGTTAATTCGAATAAACAGGAAATAATACAATAATGGCCCCCAAAAATATAATAATATATCATCACTTCAAATCATTAATTAAATCTTACAAAAATATTAATTCAATCTGTTACAAACGAGAAACCTGCATTAATTAATGTAACAAATTTTTAATTATTATTAAAGTAAGTTAATAAATAGTACATATTTTAAAAGTGTATATATCTTAAAGTGTATATATCTTAACATGTATTTCGCAGAATTTGGTATAAATTGAAGCGAAATGTTTCAAAAATTGAAAATAACAAAGTTCAAAGTACTGTACTAATCTGATCCTGGAAAAATAAAATTTTAATGTTTCCAGTTCATATTTTTCGATAAAGTAACAGTTTGCTTTCTACTCTAGGAAAAAAAAAAAAATTATGCTTTATATTTTTTCAAATATCGTTCGCTGTTTACTTGCTATATATTATTCTAATTCGATTCCAGTTCTCGCCTGGTATCTGGCTTTCTCGTTTATAACAAAATGGCAAATCTAGCATTATAGTGCCCAGAGTTAAACGTTTCGTTATTCATTACAGTACATAGTTTAAATTGTTGAAATGTTTACTTAATAGCAATTCATCAAATATATAACTAAACTAATAATATAAATATAATTAAGAAATCGTCAAATTATAAGTTTTAATTGTCTGTCTTTTTAACTTAATGCCAGAATCCACAATACTAAAATTTCCACTAATTGTAGTCTTACCATTAGTATTAGTTATTGTTATTAATGTTATTGGTTAGTTATCATCATCGTTACAGATGCGTCACGAAGTGATTACAAAACGCATATTCTGCTGTAAGTTCCGAAACTATTGACGAAAAATGTTTAATGTTAAATAATTGTTTATTTAAAGTAAAATTTTTATTGCTTATTTGAACATGGAAATATAGAGAAAATGGTGATATCAAATAAAAGCTAAAAACAATACAATAAAAGCAACTGCTGTAGTAAAAGTATGTAAAAGATATGCTAAGCGAAATACAGTAGAACCTCCATTATCCGGATTTTCGATTATCCGGATTGTTCAAAATAAACAAAAATTTTACGAATTTGCTGATTTGCACTTGGCAAATTACGACACTCTTTATGTACGTGATGGAACGCATAACTTTTTTTGTTTCAACAACGTCTCACCCATCACAGTGGTCGTAAACTCTTAAATATATTTTACGTCGTAATAAAAATATAACTTGACATACGTATTTATAAATAATTTATATTCAAATTACATCATTTCTATGACCAAGGGCGGCGTAAGGCATGGACGACGTGGGCCACCGCCTATGCCTCGCAGTCCGAAGGGCCTCGCGCCGCGAAGGTTTATGCATTACTTAAAAGCCGTGAACGCGACGAAAAAATTTTACTCGTCATAAAACGATAAATAGTTTGTCAAATTTTTATTCATAAAAATGCAGTTTCAACTGCTTTTTATTTTATAAAATCCGTCTTCTTGTGCCACCAGAGGGCCTTTTAAACAATAGGTAGTCTGTTAGCGTTGGTCAGCAGTAGTCCAAATGTAATACGAACGTTTGTTTCTTAAAAATGTGATCACGATTTAAATACAGTATTTACTTTTAATATTACCGATATGTCATCGAAAAGAAAACGTGTTGTATTATCATTAAAAGACAAATTAAAGTATTTGTTTCGATTATCCGGATTTTTCCTTATCCGGACTACCTTCATCCCCAATTAGTCCGGATAATCGAGGTTCTACTGTAGTTCTAAAAAAGTTTGAATACAAAATTCATATTGTAAGAATGAAAAGTTACGTTTATGGTTGAAACGGTTGAGGCCAGGGGTTGCATATTTAAACCAGTAAAACTAAAGTTTCGAAATGTTACCGGTTTACCGAAAAATTTAAAATTTTGATTACAAATGCAAAAATTAGTGCACTAGTAATTGTTTATGTTAATCACTGATTCATTAGTGAGTCAGTTTTTGTCTTTAATATATAAAAATATAATTATACGTTAAAGTGTATATAAATAAATATTTGACTTCAAAAAATTACATATTGCTGTTGATAAAAAATATCAAATTTCCAGTATATTTACCGATGCCTTTTTACCTGATTACCGGAAATCTGTTAAAATGCATCGGTATACTGGTAAATTTATGCATTTTATTGCATTATTGTCAATATAATCCCTAGCTGAGCGCGTATATCTGAGTTTTGGGATCCAAGTATCCAAATTCGAATCTTCAGAAATTTGATGAGTGGCCCTGGGTGTGGATATGTCGGGCTTTTTATCAATTATATCGCCCCTCTGTAAGCCCGAATGAACCCAAGCATAAAGATTTGATACCTACAATACAAAATAAAAAAAAATATGTTTTACAAAATTTGGCATAATCGATTAATTTATCATAGCAAGGAATCGACATCTTAATGTCTATAATTTCACATGCTACGAACAGTTCTAACCTACAGTAAAGTCGATCAGGACACTTATAGGAAATTAAGAACGACACTCTGACCTAAATTTATCTATGATAAATTGCGAGGATCCAGATCTCCATGTTCGACAGACATGAATCTCACAATATGTTATCTGATAACATAAAAATTCGTGGTTTTGGATCTTACAGAATTGATCGTAGCGAGCTTAAAATACATTTTTGAAAATGTAGACTTGTAAAAATAATAATAATAATAATAATAAAGTTAAACAGTGATTTATCAATATTTTATATTGTTTATTGGGAGGCAGAAGATAATGATGATAGGATCGCACTGATCCATATTTTGGAATTTTGATCTTTAAACTACTGTTCTTTATTGCAAAATGAAACAGATAAAATAATCATCATTCTTCTTATCGTTTTTATATAAAATTAGAAAGTCAATATTATCTTCATTAAATATAATCTAATGATTTTATCGTTACGCAATTGATCGAGTGCTTAATAAACAATTTTCTTTAAATGATGTCATTCAATATATCCTATATTAATAAAATAACAGCTTTGAACTTACGAAATAAACATCAAATGTCATATCGAAGTAATGTGGAAAGTGAAAGATAAACAGTAAAGATATTAATATATTTGTATATGTTTGTTGTAGGATTATAATATTTATCTATTAACTTCGCCAAATATTTTTAAGTATCTTTCGTAAAATTTGTATTGAATTAATGACTTTTACATATAAGAATTTATGTTATAAGATTTTAATACTATCTTATTTTACATACTTGAATTAAATTTTATATGATTGATTTCGATATATCTTAATTAATGCATTGTATCAGATAATTTCGTAACAATTACATCTTCATTTGTAATCCTTCCGAACATAAAACCTACAATATTTTATGTATTGCGTTCAAATTGATAAAAGTATATGTTGCTGTAATTAAATATTGCTCAGATATCTCATTTTCGGAAATGTTATACGCAATATATGAAAAAAATGTTTATATTTCCATAAAACAGCCGAATCGAGTTATCATTTGCTAATTTATAACAATGAAATTCCTAGACGAAAAATTTAAAATGTACATAAAAATGTGCTAAACTTCTAAATTAGCTTTGTGTCTGAAGACAAACAAAACTAATTTCGAGGCTTATTAGTATATTTTTCTCGTGTCATTGAAAAACAATTAAACACGGACAAAATTTTATATAGTCAGGAAGAACCAATGAAAAAAATTCGACTTTGTTCTTATGCTAACATGCTATGTTAAGAAGACTCTAAATTAGTTTACTTTGTATTTGCCTTCAAATTATTTATATTTTTCAATTTGTATTTTACTTCAAAACACATTAAATGACTACTTAAATGATTTAACCGTAACGTTAACTATTATCGTACAAGAATCACTTTTAAATTCTATATTACAGTTTTTATAGAATATTATGTTGATCTTCATCATGAAGACAATTATCATGTTCTAACTTGAATGTTATGTATTAATTTATAATGTATTATGACGATGATCATAATACACTAAGTCAAATACAACTCTTCACTAACATTGAAATAATTTAGATTAAATATTGACTATTGTATAATATACACATAGATTATGTAACTATTCAGAAATGTAAAAGAAATTTTTATTTTGTGCATTTTTAATTCATAAAAATTATATTATGAAAAGAAAATATTTAACCATTTAACTGCCAATCTAATTAGGCTACATACTATTATATATATATATATATATTAATGGGTAAAACCAAATTTATAATTAAACAATCGTGTGAGAGAATCGATAAATTTCATTAAAATTAATTAAATTGCGACATTGATATTTAACTTTTTTCCTTTATATTTGACTAAAGTGTGTAACCTATTTGGTTCACTTTTATGCAGATTCTGTTTATATTCTGGCAAATAAAAGAATGAAATAATATAAGATATTGTCTGGTTTAATAACTGTATTTAAAAAGAAAGAAAACTGATAAGAAGTTCTGCAGAATAATGAAAATAATAAGTAACATATTTTAGTCAAATATAAAGGAAAAACTGAAGAACGGTCGTAATTATTATGCACATTATTTATTGATAAATTTATATTTACGTTTTATATCAAAAATAAAATTATGTATCTATTACAAAAAAATTTAAATAACTAGTCATTGGTTTGACGATTCTTACTAAACACTCTTACTCTTTGTTATGGTAAAAATATTCTTATGGATACTATGGATTCTTAAGAATATGATCATTTTTATTAAAGACTTTGAGCTATTTTTTGTGAAAAAAATTCTAATCTATAAAAAATAGATTCGAATTTTTTTTAAAGATAAAGTTACCATATCCAACGATAATTATCTGTACCGAATATCATAATTTAAACAATTTTAAAATGTTTATATCGTAAAAAATATCAAAATATTTTACGAACTGATAGAATGTAATAACTTTATCAACAGTTTAAAAATATTTTATTAAAAATTAAAAACATGAAATCCTAATTGTTTTTGGTCTATGTATTCATAAAATACGAATTCTGAAATAATTAAACATATAAATATACTAATGATAATATAACGAGAGAAAGTAAACGTGTTTAACTTAAATAAAATTGTAAATTATATACAAAAAATATAAATCAACAGACCTTTTATATGATCCACAATCATATCTATTCCAGCTTTTCAGGGCCGGCTTTCGAATATCAAATTATTAAAAGTTGTAAGGGTTTATCTCTGAATTCCCGCATATTATATACATATATATACGTATAAATCACACCGAACAGAGATAAGGTACGATAACCATTTACTAATATTTACAATCTATAGTGACGTCTTTTGGCACGTTTTTGAATAAAGCAAATATATTGCGACCCAATTTGTTATCCTATTAGAACTGTTCTATATATTCTACACATATTTAGGTCTAGGTTTAAATAACCTTATAAAATTTCTGATTTTTAATTTATGGATTTAAAAATGTTTACTTTTAAATCTCTAAAATATAGCCTAATATTTATAAAGCTGAGATGTTTTATTACTGGAAATAGCAAGCTATGGTAATGTAAAAAAGGTCTGATGTAAGGAATGTGATTGGATTAATGGGACAGATTACTACTTGAAGTTTATATGTGATATAGTATCAGAGATAGTATAATAAAATCATTTATCTATGTCAAAATTCACGCGTTTGTTACGAATACTTTATCTTGCTCAGAGGATTATCACAGTATCGATAACCTCGACTTTGATTTTTCTATATCCGAAAATATTCATACACAATATATTAACAATCATTTTTTTAAATTTTAAATTAATGATAACATTTCTGATAAAATCAAATAAAAATATTTGTTATTTTACTAACTTAAAAACTTTTATTCTCGAATATTAGACAAAAAATATCAATATTTCGAAAATCCATACACCTATATAAACAATTTACTATATTACACGACAGTAGTTTAACTAATATATTTTTTGATGTAGGACGGTATATGTGTAACGCGTATTAGATTATTATTTTACTAAATTAAATATCCGAATTACAGTTCGTACTCTTACTCTTACTACATAAAGTAGTAATAATGCTAGGTAACCTAGATTCTTTCTAATCTAATAATAATATATTTTTTAAGCTAGACTAAATCTCGATATCATAAACGAATGACATAATTATGTTGACAATATACCACGGCATCGTGTATACTGGGAAAAATACATGGATATTTGACACTTTTGAAAAACTCAGTTTTCGTTAATATATTATGAACAAATGCTGAAATTTAAATATATATTCAATCAATTAAAAATTTTATCATACATAGATTTATTTAAATTATAATTCAACTTACCTGGGCATTTAGTTAATATGAACATGATTCCCCTGGCATGTAATTCATCTCTAATCTAAATTAAAAATTATGTAATTACGTCATTGTTCATTGAATCTGACAAATTGAATATCTTACGAACGTAGAAAGTCTGAATAATTCAATTCTTACCTCCTGAAACGTTTTTGCTGCGTTGATGTCCATTAGTGAAATCGAAGAACAGTCCAGAATGACGTAATTTAAATGTTGATGATTTTCAGAAGGTAATTTGTCATCATCGACTTTTTCTCTGTTTATAAATAAAATTAAAAGATCATAAATTTTACATATATAGGAAAAGCTTTTGATAATGATTAACCATACAGTCTAATACAAAGCTTTATACGTAGGTTTACAATAAGATTTACCTAGCTTATATTCAGTTCATTTAGAAGGGGATCTGATTCTTAAAATCTGAACTGCCGTCTTAATTTAAAAATAAAATTCTAAAATATAATGCAAATATCACAAGTCAAGTATAGCTTCTCACCAAAATAACAAACAATAGCAAGCCCTTAATACTTGAATGTTACGTTAATATCATGTATTATAATTTAAATTTGCATAGGTGGAATTGTACCAAAATATTTCGTGATCATCTTTATCTACGAAAGGCTTATACGATTTATAGATAAGATAAAGCTTAATCACGAAGACATATAAATGCAATAGGTGCAAGTATTTTGTTTGAACAATGAGCAATCGTCAACATTAGAAGATGCATGGTCAATATCACTTTTCTATTCTCGTTAAGCCACTGGATTCATCCTCGGATGGGTAATTTGTTAGGGAAGTATTCGTAAATTTTACAAATACCTTCAATGTTAGATAAGAATGCAAAAATTCACAAATAATAACATACATTTATTAATGTTTTTTGATTATCTGGAATGTGATATTAACGCTCAGAAGACACTTTTATATATTGTTTACAGGACTTATTGCTCTTCTTTAATATATATTTAAAATGTTTTTTAATAAATAATTAATATTTATAGAAAATCTGTAATTAATTGAAAAGTATATAAGTAAAAAGTTATTTTTTAAAGTTAACATAATTAGTTATAATGTTAATACGTGCTTCTTGTTGTTCTTAATTACTTATATTATGCTTGTGTCCACTTTGGATGTTCTTGTGAACTAGGACTTGTTATACTGAGGGAAGAGAAACACACTATTTCCAATTAAAATATATTTATTTCACAAGAACGTTCAAAGTGGACACAAGCATAATATAACTAGTTATAAGTACTCTGTAAAAATTAATTTAACTTTTTTTTTAATATTAGATTAGAAATCTCTTAATTCGTTAAAAATCAAAACAAAAAAAAAAGCTTGTTGGCTTGTTGCAAATAAAAACATTTTATTTTAAAATATGATGAAGTAGAACTGTTTCTAGTATTTAATTTTTTTTAATACATACTATATTATCAGACTTGTTTAATCATTCTACGATGATTTTTTATGTGGGATATGAGAGTGTATCCGAATTTACTGTATTCATATTTTTTTAATATTCTACTGTTTTGTTTGAGTTTATTATTTATATATTTTTATAAAAATATATAAATTTTTATAACAGGCCTATACGTATTCGACTATTATTTACATTTGTTACTTATATTGATTTTATTTACTTGTTCTACCTTTTGATTAGCGCAGCGTGACCTTTTATTTAGATAAAGCCTTCCAGCCATAAGAATTATATCCAACCAACCAAATTATACAAACAAGTTTTCTAAGATGTAAAAATATTTTAAGTACTCCTATTTTAGGATAACTTTTAAAATATTTTGCAAGATTTAAATCAATGTTATCAAAGATTAATAACTTATATCTAATTAATTCAGTTGACTTACATTGAAATCGAACACGATCTTAAGTCATTGCAATTTGTTTGTTATACGTTAGCCTTTTGTTAGCTTCAGTAAGCTTTAATTCCAAAAAATGGAACGATTAATGCAATTAAAAACGGAGAATTTTCTCATGTCAGCCTTACATTTTAATAAAATATGTTCCTATATCATTCGATAGAGGGAAAAAAAGAAGAACCACACTTTTTCTTTTATCAGTCAGGTCAGCCGTTCGCGAGAAATATGGTTCTAAAATGTTCTGAAGTAATTCATATAGAAATATAGCAGTGATGGCGCAGCAGTAGCGTTGTGGCCAGACTGGGCATTTACATATTTACGTGTTTAAAAACAGGAGCCCATAATTGAGCTCCTATTTTTAAACACGTTTACATGTGCATGCCAAAAGCCATGTGACAAAAGGAAACGTTATAAGTTTTTCTAATTTCCCGAAACAAAGTGTTCATTAGTAGATTGTGATAGAAATGCTTTCATTTCATGTGCTCATTGAAAGCAATTAATTAGTTTTAAACGTTTTATTATTCCTTTACATTTACTGTACATTAAATCATAATAAGTAAAAATCTCGAACAGAATAAATCATTCCATACTCCCAGTCTGACCACAATGATACCACTATATCGTCAATGCTATATTTCTATATCAATTACATTAGAACATTTTAGAACCCTATTTCATTCATTTAGTTTCAGTGGAAATTTTAGCAAATATTTTTACATTTATTTGTCTCTATTCATAATTACGTTTTATTTTATATCCACGTATTTCTGGTCTAATATAGTAATTTTACTCAAAACAGTAATTTAAGTAATCAAGCATAAGAAGATAAAGATAATAATTCAAAAATGTTTCTTAAAAGAAGAGTTAATTTTTATATATCATTGAAGTGAAGAATATCGTTCATTTTTTGTGGCAGACTATATGGACAATAACTGAATTCTAATATTCATTTTATAATATTGATTTAATATATTAATTAATACAAATTAGCCGGCAGTGTTTGTTTACTATTACTTTCAGTTATTTTTGCTGTTTTCTAAATGTTATTGATAAAATTTTTGATAATCAATATACAATCAAATGTATTTTAATAGAAACAATTATAACAAAACGAACAACTATTTTATTTTGACATTGTCACAATGCAATTTTTAATTATATTATTTTTAATTTATTTAATTTAAAATATATGCTCTCCCTACATTTTAGTATAGCCTTACCTCTGTACATCATATTTTTTCTGACAACAGTAGAATCATGCCGGTCATCTACCTAACTCTGTTCTGGGAAAAATTTTTGAATTAAAATAACACGACTTCCAGTCTATACCGGAAGTTCGTATATAGTTAATCGGGATCTCCTGCCCCTAATCTTTCCATATTTGGTCTCAACTTTCATCTAGCACCATTCTTGAGATTAGAGGAGGACAGACAGTGGGAATTTACAGTGCTACAATTTTTTCAAATTGCAGCCCAATAACAACACAGCACTATTGACACCCATAGAGGAGCAAACACTGCACGTAACAGTGCACTTGTCTTTCCGCAGGATCGAGTAAAATATTCCACAAATTATAATCGTAAAAGTGATTGAGATACCTAACCTTACACTTTCCACCATAGACGCTTTGATGCAGTACTGTATTTTATATTCTAATTGTAAAAAACTCCCCAAAGATTAAATTATTAAATAACAATTTATTGATGTAATTATCTGTCTCCTAGTTTTGCCCCCACCCGGAAAATTTTCTGTGGATGACCATGCATAGCATTAAGAAAGTTCAAATCTGCAATTTACTAACATCACTGGCTTAAGACAATTTCACTACTTAAAAACTTTTACATGCACTTAATGTAGGGGAGACCGGGGCAAGATCGGCATGTTAAGCTTTACTTAAATTTTGTGTAATAAATACTGCTGTAAACTGAAAAAAAAGCTTTGCATATTGTCTATTGGAATGTTACCTTACTATAGAACTGGTTAAAATCAGTTTGGAAATAAAAATAATTAAAATAATTACAACTTTACAAGAAGAGAGAAATTGACGAAGTTGCCCCGGGTATAGGGGCAAGATCGGCAACTTCTCTCTTTTTGTAAAGTTGTAATTATTTTAATTATTTTTATTAAAGTTGCCCCTGGTATAGGGGCAACAGTAATGGGGCAAGATAGGCACGTATATAAAATTATGTTATTAACAATGTATAAGTTGGAATTCACTATTAAAACAAAGAAATACAAATCCAACACCCATTTAATATTATTACAACGAAATGCAAGTTCAAAGACATATATACATGAATAACAAATGCAAACATGTTTTCATTTATCATCTGTTTGATTTTTATCCTTTGCTTCTAATGTGGCTTTATGTTGCCGATCTTACCCCGCTAGTCATGATTTCGAAACATTAAGTACAACCCTGAGAACAGAATGCCAAGCCACGATCTGGCCACGTGAATAAGTTGAAGTTACATCCTTCTAACAGGAAAAGTAACTTTCGTTATCATGGAATTATAACAAAACCTGCCAATTCAATATAAATGGAAAAAAAATATTATATGGAATTGAACGAAAATGAAAATTTGCTTGATAATTCAACTACGCTTGTTGGAGAACAATAAAAACACTACACTCAACAAGCCACCAATAAAACTCAACTGCCTAACCTATAACCAAAGTCTCCTTTTAATTTGTTTTTAAAAAAAAGCACTTGACAAACTTGCCCCGCATGCCGAAGTTGCCCCAGTCTCCCCTACTGACTATGGAATTACTTCAAAGATTAATAAATTTTTAGATTCTATACAGATTTACACTAAAGATACTGGTCAATAAATTACATCACCTTTAAATTTTTATCTACTGTTTTCTTTTATACATTCATTTATAAAAAGAAATAAAATCTTATTACTTTTATCAGGTTTTATACTATTAAGTATCTTTCAACCTTATCTTTTTTTTTATTTGAGCATTGTTCACTCCAAGATATATAAAAAAAATTACTAATAAAATAAAACAGAAAAATTTAAAAGAATTCTTCAGAACCAACTAAGTCAAATGTAATCCAACTGGTATCTATAAACCTTTTACTGGTAAAAGGTTTATAGATACAAGTTGGATTACAGTAATAGGGTGCAGATATTCCACCATTTTAAGTCAAATGGCTAAATAATTTCAAAATCTACATTGTAAATTTGAAATTATATTTTAATATTTTATTATTAACATTATAAAATTTAATTTCAAGCAAGACTTATATTTAAACTACTCTATATTATTATTAGTCTCACAAAACTTATTATTTATTCAGTTTAATTCAACATGGTGGTATTTTTAGTAGTTTTTCTATTATTTATTTATATAATATGACCAATACATTGAGAAATAAAAGTATATTATAAAATTTCAAAATGTATAATTTGTTTTAGTAAAGGAATGAAGTCATTGCTATTTAAATTTAAAGTACTTGTTACTAGGTGGCAATACAGAAAAAAGAATTTAATGATTAGTAAAAAAAATCAAGTTTCATAATTTCTTATAAAGCATTTGTTTCATAAATTGATAAGATAAATCTAAGAATTAGAAAACATTAATAAATTTGTAGAAATCCAAGATATAATTCTTTATTTTAATCTACATGGAAGACATATTTACAACATAAAAATTCTTAAAGTGAATAGCACTAAGTTAACACAGACCAAATAAATCTTATTTATACATTATGAAAAAAAAAATATGTAATTAATAAAACTTGTAAACGAATAATAACTACTTGAAATGCAAATTATGCTGTAAAATAGAATTTTTTCTAGTAGATTAATTTTATCAAACATAACAATAATCATATTAATTTTAAGCTGTACTTCAGATAAATTTTACAGTGTATATACTTTAATCCAGACCTAAATTATCAAAAATGTTAAAATTAATATTATAACACAGTCAGTGGTATAGCAAAGGTGTAGCCAGTGTGGCTTAGCCTTAGGTGTCAATTAAAGGTACCACTGTTTTATTTTATTTATTTAATCAATAATAATTACATATTTTGTAAACTTGAAAGTACTGTAAATACATATATCTGTGCATCAAGAAGCTTTCTATTTTCTACCATGTATTGGGAGCATTTACATTTGTATTATATAGGTCTGCATAAGGAAATTTTGTTGTTGTTATGCCACTGAGCACAGTATACCATTTGCTTGAAATGAATATTTCTCAATATTTATATAAATTCAAAAATATTAAATAATACTTTAACATAAAAATTAATTGATTCAGATATAAAATACTTTAAAATGGAAATTTAAAAAAATATTACATATAACTCTTAATAATTATTGTGACATTGTCATAATGCCAGACTACAATTTTTAATCAAATTTTAATATAAAAATAAGCTCTCCATATCTGGTCTCTATTTTCATCTATTAAACTCTGTTCTTTAGATTATCAAAGGATGGATACACAGACAGACAGCTGGACAAAAGTGGAAATGTGTATTATAGGTCTGCAATTTGAGAATTGAAACCCAAAAACTGAAATTTTAAAATATACTCATGGAGAAATCAAAACTATATTTTGTATGAATTAGATCAAAACTAAGTTACATGCTGCCAGTATTAGGTAAATTACTGATTTTTTAAATCAGTTAGAAAATTATATTTGTTACACAAAAAAAATTAAAATTTTCTATCTTCTGTATATAATTTTCATTCATAATAATCATTTCTATTAATTACATAATATTAATAATCTTATTAATATGCTCTTATATATATATAATGCATCATCACATTTAAAATTTCATTTTAAAGAATAAATTGTTTAGTTGTAGTGCAAAAAGTTTTAAATAGTACCATTCAGCAGAAAATTATATAATTACTGATAATAGCAACATTTCTAAAAACACCATTAAACTTATATTTTAATAATACTGTAATGACTCACTTTGATTTTTCAACTGTTTTCTTTATCATTGAATTTTTAAAAAGTTCCCGGTTTAGAAAACATAATCCTCCTTCGTAATAATAGATTATGATATTTTCTAATTCAACACACTAGATATAAAAATTATTTTAAAAAAGTTATACATATATGTGTGTAATTAGCATGTAAGAGAAAAAGTATTTCTATATTATTTTACAATATACCTTAGTGTATCTTTTGGCATCCATGTAAATTTCAGTATTAGGTAAATTACCAAGCGTGATTAAATTAGGTCTGTAAAAAAATATGGTTAAATAACTTTTAGATTTTATTTTCACTTGAATCTAAAGCAATAATTGATAAATTAAAAATTAATGTTAATATCATAATATTTGTAAACAAATACAGTGGTGCCTCGTATAACGTACGCCTCGAATAACGGACGCTGCGAAAGACAGACTTTCTGTTTGGCTGTTACGTGACTCAAGCAACAAACTGGTTGCGGACAACGGACTTTCCGTTCGGCAGTTACATGAGGCAACCAATGGACTTTCTATGAACAAGTGCGAATGATGTTTCCACTCTTTTGCCATTGCCAATGACAATATGTTATTTTTATAATATATTAGTATTATTAGAATATATTATCAGTATATCTAAAGTACAGAGCGTTGGGATTAGGCTTGCTCCCTTGTTTATTAGGTACATCAACACAGTGCAGGGTATTTACATTTATTCAAGTGTTGTGCAAATCATGTCTTCTAAAAAAACAGAAAAGTGATTTCAATTGAAACAATGCAAGAAATCATCAGAAGGAGTGAAAGTTGACAAAAACTTCCTTGTCAAATGGGGAGAGGTTCANAATAATTTCAAAATCTACATTGTAAATTTGAAATTATATTTTAATATTTTATTATTAACATTATAAAATTTAATTTCAAGCAAGACTTATATTTAAACTACTCTATATTATTATTAGTCTCACAAAACTTATTATTTATTCAGTTTAATTCAACATGGTGGTATTTTTAGTAGTTTTTCTATTATTTATTTATATAATATGACCAATACATTGAGAAATAAAAGTATATTATAAAATTTCAAAATGTATAATTTGTTTTAGTAAAGGAATGAAGTCATTGCTATTTAAATTTAAAGTACTTGTTACTAGGTGGCAATACAGAAAAAAGAATTTAATGATTAGTAAAAAAAATCAAGTTTCATAATTTCTTATAAAGCATTTGTTTCATAAATTGATAAGATAAATCTAAGAATTAGAAAACATTAATAAATTTGTAGAAATCCAAGATATAATTCTTTATTTTAATCTACATGGAAGACATATTTACAACATAAAAATTCTTAAAGTGAATAGCACTAAGTTAACACAGACCAAATAAATCTTATTTATACATTATGAAAAAAAAATATGTAATTAATAAAACTTGTAAACGAATAATAACTACTTGAAATGCAAATTATGCTGTAAAATAGAATTTTTTCTAGTAGATTAATTTTATCAAACATAACAATAATCATATTAATTTTAAGCTGTACTTCAGATAAATTTTACAGTGTATATACTTTAATCCAGACCTAAATTATCAAAAATGTTAAAATTAATATTATAACACAGTCAGTGGTATAGCAAAGGTGTAGCCAGTGTGGCTTAGCCTTAGGTGTCAATTAAAGGTACCACTGTTTTATTTTATTTATTTAATCAATAATAATTACATATTTTGTAAACTTGAAAGTACTGTAAATACATATATCTGTGCATCAAGAAGCTTTCTATTTTCTACCATGTATTGGGAGCATTTACATTTGTATTATATAGGTCTGCATAAGGAAATTTTGTTGTTGTTATGCCACTGAGCACAGTATACCATTTGCTTGAAATGAATATTTCTCAATATTTATATAAATTCAAAAATATTAAATAATACTTTAACATAAAAATTAATTGATTCAGATATAAAATACTTTAAAATGGAAATTTAAAAAAATATTACATATAACTCTTAATAATTATTGTGACATTGTCATAATGCCAGACTACAATTTTTAATCAAATTTTAATATAAAAATAAGCTCTCCATATCTGGTCTCTATTTTCATCTATTAAACTCTGTTCTTTAGATTATCAAAGGATGGATACACAGACAGACAGCTGGACAAAAGTGGAAATGTGTATTATAGGTCTGCAATTTGAGAATTGAAACCCAAAAACTGAAATTTTAAAATATACTCATGGAGAAATCAAAACTATATTTTGTATGAATTAGATCAAAACTAAGTTACATGCTGCCAGTATTAGGTAAATTACTGATTTTTTAAATCAGTTAGAAAATTATATTTGTTACACAAAAAAAATTAAAATTTTCTATCTTCTGTATATAATTTTCATTCATAATAATCATTTCTATTAATTACATAATATTAATAATCTTATTAATATGCTCTTATATATATATAATGCATCATCACATTTAAAATTTCATTTTAAAGAATAAATTGTTTAGTTGTAGTGCAAAAAGTTTTAAATAGTACCATTCAGCAGAAAATTATATAATTACTGATAATAGCAACATTTCTAAAAACACCATTAAACTTATATTTTAATAATACTGTAATGACTCACTTTGATTTTTCAACTGTTTTCTTTATCATTGAATTTTTAAAAAGTTCCCGGTTTAGAAAACATAATCCTCCTTCGTAATAATAGATTATGATATTTTCTAATTCAACACACTAGATATAAAAATTATTTTAAAAAAGTTATACATATATGTGTGTAATTAGCATGTAAGAGAAAAAGTATTTCTATATTATTTTACAATATACCTTAGTGTATCTTTTGGCATCCATGTAAATTTCAGTATTAGGTAAATTACCAAGCGTGATTAAATTAGGTCTGTAAAAAAATATGGTTAAATAACTTTTAGATTTTATTTTCACTTGAATCTAAAGCAATAATTGATAAATTAAAAATTAATGTTAATATCATAATATTTGTAAACAAATACAGTGGTGCCTCGTATAACGTACGCCTCGAATAACGGACGCTGCGAAAGACAGACTTTCTGTTTGGCTGTTACGTGACTCAAGCAACAAACTGGTTGCGGACAACGGACTTTCCGTTCGGCAGTTACATGAGGCAACCAATGGACTTTCTATGAACAAGTGCGAATGATGTTTCCACTCTTTTGCCATTGCCAATGACAATATGTTATTTTTATAATATATTAGTATTATTAGAATATATTATCAGTATATCTAAAGTACAGAGCGTTGGGATTAGGCTTGCTCCCTTGTTTATTAGGTACATCAACACAGTGCAGGGTATTTACATTTATTCAAGTGTTGTGCAAATCATGTCTTCTAAAAAAACAGAAAAGTGATTTCAATTGAAACAATGCAAGAAATCATCAGAAGGAGTGAAAGTTGACAAAAACTTCCTTGTCAAATGGGGAGAGGTTCA